>NW_027459686.1:0-248412 GCF_050624435.1 Tenrec ecaudatus | reverse complement strand
AATGGAGTCGAAAGCCCCATCTTTGTCCTGTGTAGTTGTGCAAGTGTTTCTTACTGCTGTTTGCAGTCCAATTCATAACTCACCACACCAGCATAGTGCCATGCCTAATACGTTCACACATGAGAATTCGAACGTAACACCTTACTCCTATCTGCTGTGGTATCACTATTCTACCAGCAGTCAGATTTAACCAGCTTCCTGCTCTGCATAACCCCAAGGTCAATGTCCGCAGAAAACAAGTGAGGTGGCGCATGACCCTATGAAGCAAGACTTCTGTGTAGGGAGACAAAAGACACATGTGCACCGAAATATGCATCTGGTTTTGTTGCCCCGTCCCTACCTCATGAAAGTCTCTTTGCCTTCTCTTCAACTGGCTCTGCTCTGAAGCCATGGCCTGTTCGATCAGACTTCCATGCCACCCCAGTCCCCATTTCTTTTTCCTAGCTTCCACTTTCAATTTTCATGAGAATTCAGCATCAATTTCTTCTCTGGCTGAGAGGTCCCAGCTACTCTTTGTAGATATCGAGAAGAAAGGATTTCAAAAGGAAGCAGAGAGCTGTTAAAAGCCTCTTTCTGTCCCAGACTCACCAGACATGCTCTGAATTTCAGAGGTACCTGCCTGCCTGTATCCTGGCCCCACATCCACAGATCCCACGCACCACTCTCTCTTCCTCTGTTGGTGGCTAAGATGTACTCCGAGGACATTTAGGTTTGGAAGATGATCTTCAGCTTCCAGAGCCCTAGATTGTTAGACTACTGGAGAACCTACTGTTTGCATAAAAAGTTAGGGCTTCAGGTTTAGAGGGTTTGGGGGTGTTTTTTTTCCCCTCAGCCTTTTATTGCATAAACAAAAGCAAAAATAGACTCTGAAAACTTCAAGCAGTGCATAAAGTTGAGCCACTATTACTAGCCTTCAGACCCAATTCACACCTAACAGAGAAGCAGCTTCTTGTGTTCTTTTTAATGCTTTCTGATGGGTAAAAATGTTCATCCATGATAACGTAGACACATTCAAATCTCAGAGAGCTCATTTAAAGGGCTCCTCACCAAATTTCCCTCTTCCTTTCTCTCTCTCTCACAAGCTGTCCTACCGAAGCATGTGAGTGGTCCTAAGTGGTATGGTCGTCGGACCCAGCCTGAGTTGTGCTCACTGGAGACTGAAGTCAGGCATGCAGCAGATAAGCAAGGACAGAGCAGCCTGAGCAGCCAGCTCCACCGAGCAACATCTCTGCAAAGTGTGGAGGTGGGTCAGAATTTCCTTCTCCAACTTGAGTGCCTAATATCAGGTAAAAATCTTAGTTCACATGGTTGTGAGAGAATGTAAGTAGAGAGAGTCTCATTCCCTGGAATTTTAAGTAGACAGGTGCTAGGGTTACCATTGGGGAATAAGATCTCATTTTAAATAAGATCTGGGTCTAGTTGTCTCCATGTGACCCTGGACAAAGAGTGCTCTCCTTCAGACATTGCAACAGCAGAAATGTTTTCATTTGTTTCTCACTCCTTTCTGACGCTAGTACTGTAGTGCTTCGAAACTGTAAGACAGGAAATACTTACGACTCCCCTGCCGCTTTGGGGGCTAGCTTCAGCTCCCTTCTCCCAGTTCATTAAGTTACTCACTTCAAGTACCTGGAGTGAATCCCAGACACCTGCTAAGGGCCAGGTCCTCACTGTACTCCATGTCAAGAAGCATATTCATGATGATGCATCACATGTCCTAAGTAAATCACATACTTGTTAGATCTGTATTCAAGGATTCCAGAATGTTACTGGTTCCTCCTTTATGTGCTGTCAGATTGAAAGACGAGACCATATCAAGAACCTATCTTTAGTAAGGTAACTTGGAGTCCTGAATTGATTTTAATCTTAAACATTTGTAAGGCAGGGGGAAACAAATAAGCACACGTTTAAATCCTAAATTTTCTTTCATGGATGCATGTGCTATGTTGGGCTACACCATAAACCCAGGACATTTGCTTTCTGTTCTCTTTACATTTGGATCTGAAGTATGGTGTGGGTTGAATTATCATTTCCTGGGCTAATGAGACTCTGTCTTCATCGGGGCTCTTCTGATTTTTGAGGCCTTTTTGGTACTCAAAACTGGGTATGGAAAGGGTATTTTTAGTTTTTCAGTGAGTGGAAGGCATTAGGGAAGTGGGACTGAATTTACTGGTGTTGCTCTGACTTGTCATTTAAATTCAAGGGTGTGAGAGCATTGGAGGGTCGGCCCTAGACCTCTGGTAGACAAGACACCTAAGCACTGTAGACCTCAGTTACCCCAGAGAGACAGTGGACAGGGTGTGAGCTGAAGGCGCTACCTTGTCCCTTTGTCGCATGCTGGAATCCATCGGTAGCACGATGCTTCTTTCTTTCATCGCTTCCGTAGACTCTTCCTGTTGTCTGCTCTCAGCTTTCAGTCCTCAAGATTGCTCCTGCTTAGAATGCTGAGTCTTGGTCCAACCCAAACCCAAACCCACTACCATTTAACCTACTTGGGTTCTTAGCAACCCCATCGTCCTTAGTAGAACAGCTTCAAAGGGTCTCCAAGGCTGGTGCGTTCAAACCAACTGACTTCCAGTTAGTAGCCTTGTGCTCAAGCACTATGTCACCAGGACTCCACCGATTCCATATGTGGGTATTCACTTGGTCACTACATACACCATAAGATTTTGGCAGAATCAGATGCTTCTGGGTGTCCTCGTCTTTTCTCTTGGTGTAAGGTAACCAAGACAGTTGACTGCATGTGCCCACTTAAAGTGCTGATGACTTAGGGGGTAGGAACACCAAGTATGATTTCACAAAGTACGACATGCTCCCTATTGCCACTTCTGGCATTCTCATTTTCAATAAGGAATTTATGATCCACGTGCTGCTGGTGTACAGATAGCATGTCCACTTCAGTTACACAAAAGAGCTTTCCAGTGCTACATGTTTGTTTGGTGTTCTGCAACTGCTTTTGATATTCTCCAAGGGATTTATGTATCCTTTCCATTTTTCCACAGAGTTTCAAGTCAGATGAAGAACCTGATGGTGCCAAAGAGCCTCAGAATGAGTTATTTGAGGCACAAGGTAAAACCATGACCTCATGCTTGGTACTTTGAAAGATCCAGGACCTGGATTGTCAGAAGTGTTGCTGTGACAAGAATAGTTTCCTGGAGAGTGCAGTGTGGGTAATCTCCCTGGACAGCCTGTTCTCCGGATATACTTATATAGAGAGCGTTTCATCAAGAAAATAGCTCACACAGATGTAGAAGAAGGCAAATTCCAAGTTGAGCAAGTTCTAGGCCCATGATGCTGATGTTAGGGTGCAGGGTTATCATGACTGTCATAGCTTTGGGAGTTGATGGGCCCAAAAGGAGCTGAAAGACAAAGGTCTATGACTACAGAGGAAAATGAATTCAAGGTTGGCAGATCAAGCCTGTGGCTAAAGAGACGAATAAGTCCAAGCTTGGTAAGTCAGGTGACAAGCTACTGATAACTCCCAAGGACAGCAAGCAATACAGGAGACCACTGACTCAAGTCTTAACCTGTGTACAACTGAATCTGGGCTAACCCCATTTACATATTTATTATTTTAAAATAGTTTTATTGGAAGATACAAGGAGTTACCAAAAATGGATTTTTTTTCAAAGTTATGTATTTAAATTTTTTTACAAAACAACCATGTCACCGTCAAAGTACTCTCCATTACACTTCATACATTTGTCACACCTGTGATTCCATTCTTGGAAACATTTTTCAAACTCATCTGTTTGGAAGGCTGACAGTACCTCTCCAATTTTTTTCTTCATCTCTGCTTTTGTCTTCAAATCTCTGTTCTTTCATTTCCCTCTTCATTCAAAGAAACAAAAAGAAGTCACACAAAGTGAGGTCAGGTGAATAAGGTGTGTGGGGCAAAAGAGGCATGCTGGTTTTTACCAAAAACTGGCACACTGAGATGGCTGTGTGAGCAGGGGCATTGTCGTGGTGGCAGAACCAGTCCCCTGTCTGCCACAAATCAGACCATTTTCATCACACACTATTATGCAATCTTTTCGGATCCTCTAAATAGAAAGCTTGATTAACAGTCTTGCCTGGTGGAGCAAACTCCAAATGCATGATGAGTTGACGTTTTCGTTCATTCAGGAAGTTGACAAACATCCAGAATGAGGTTTGTCATCAATCAATATTTTACCTTTTTTGAAATGAGAAAAACACTTGAGTTTTTCCCATAGCACTGCCCTTGTAAGCTGTTTTCAACATCACAACAGTTTCTGCAGTGTTTTTCCTTGAGTAGGAAACAAAATTTCACCACTGCACACTGTTTTCTTAAATTGGCCATCTCAAAAAGCAAGGTTTCAAGCAAAACTGCTTTTATGAAAAAATTCACCGTGACCAGAGAAAACCTTCCCAGTGCCACGGGGTGCACTAACTCAGAGCAAGTTGCTCGATGCATACTTAGCAGGAAACATGGGTACTATGAAAGCTCCACTCTGCCCAGCGCAATTCTGGTCTGGGGTTGGTGGGGGGGGGGTACTCCCTCATATTTCACCTATCATACAATTCAATTGTTCTATCCTATTAAGAACGTTTCTGCAGTTATCACCACAATGAATTTCAGCGCATTTTCTCATGAACTCGTTGTTACTTCCTAATTTGCCACCAATCACTCCTACCATGCTCTACACAATTATCAAGCCGGTTACTACCTCTGTGAATCTACATAGCCTGGACTTTACATACAGAAAATCATTGAAAAGACAAACTGGAAAACAATGATTAGAACACAGAGAAAAACTTCATAGGAAAAAAAGCAAAATATTAAAAACTGAAACAACTTTAAAATGAGTCAAAAGGGAGATCAAATAGCAAGATATTAAAATGTAACCTAAGTACAATGGACTTAATCAACTTTGCAGTGTTCTGTCTCTAACAAGGCTCTTAATATCCCAGGACTTTGGTCCAAGAAGATTCCCCAGAGGCTTAATCCATCCAAGCGACCCTGCAATTGGATTTTTGGCTTTCACTGTCTTCCATAGCCTTCTGTAAACCACATGTCCAGAATTCAAGCTCTGATACTATTTTCTCCTGAGATTTGGATGTTATTTACAATCCTTGGATTATAAAGGCAGGTGTGTTTCCTCATGTGGGCTTAGTTGATGCTTCACTCACATAGCTACCTGTTTGAAGACGA
The DNA here is from genome assembly GCF_050624435.1 of Tenrec ecaudatus. Classification (NCBI taxonomy): domain Eukaryota; kingdom Metazoa; phylum Chordata; class Mammalia; order Afrosoricida; family Tenrecidae; genus Tenrec; species Tenrec ecaudatus. The sequence continues at coordinate 243,242 of NW_027459686.1, read as the reverse complement.
GCTTTTAAAACCTCAGCCACTATTCTGTCTGATAGTCGGGCACCAACTGGTTTTTTTATCACATGCTGTTACAGCCCTCATATTAGCAGTGACCTCTTCATGAGGGCAAGCATTGAGCGGGGCCAGGCTAGGATGCATTGGGCTACAATTAAGTGCGAACCCCAAATCCATTCATATATCTATAGTTTATATGTCTCTGGTTAACTTCAGAGATTATTATGATTTTATGATAGAGAACTTTATAAATCATCCCCCTAGGGCATAAGGTAATGTCTTTTATTTAGCCAATTATATAGCATTTTAAAATGCTGAAGAAAAATTATTTAAGTATAGATAGGCTTCAGACTGTAAAATATGAATTAATGACATGTACATAACAAGACACTATTTATAAACAAGCAGTGGGATCAGTGATAAGACAAAATTTGCAGTAATTCACAGAAGCAGAATCATCCCTATCAGATGAATACATTTCATAAGAAAAAAGAAGGGCATTAAGTAGTAAATATATGGTAATCCCGGGCCACATTGAATGGGCATCATTAATAGAGCACCCTGAGAGCAAGAGAGCTGAACCACAGTCCAAAGACCACCAATTCCATAACCTTGGGATAGCAGTCATCTGCTTCTTCTCACACTAAGTCATATAAATATTAAGTCCAAGAAAGTCTGTCTGTTCCTTAAAACGGCTACAGGTGAGTGTGAACAGTTCGAGCAGTAGGACAGATGTGTGCCTTGAAAACACAGTTCAAGGTCCCAGTAGTCTACAGCGCATAGCCTGGTTCACCAAGGTCTGGATGGAAACTAGATGAATAGAAACCAAGTAGGAACATAATACCGGGCATTTTCTCCCATTGGATTCTTTACGAGTATTGTTCATTGTTTTTCTCCAGCCAGTTTAACCATTGATAGAAATGTAGTCGCCTTCTTCAAGACATACATTCCCCTGACCCCACCTCCCATCTTTTTTCTGTAACTGCCCTCAGGATTCTATCCTTTTTTTTCAAATTGGAGAATTTGGCTCTGATATTTCATGGTGGTTTTCTTTTAGCTTCTATCTCATTTTGGTTTTCTTAACTTTTTGAATAATTATGTACTCCTGTGTTGTTGGTCAAATTTTCTTTTATAGTTTGTCAAAACTATTTTCTTTGTATGTATTTTTGTTACTTCTTTTTCAGGGTTTTTAATGAGACATAGATTATTTCTCTTGATTCTTTTGTTGTTTTTTGGTGGTGGTTTTTCTTGTCAGTTATAGTCAGAGTGATCGTCTTTGAGCTCACTGATTTGATTTTCCTTTTCAGAAGGAAAATCTATTCCTCAAGTCATTTACTGTGTTGCCTAATTCTGTTATCTCATTGTTTATATTCTTAGATTCCCTTTGATTTAAGATTTCTTCTATTGTTTTCCTGAGTATTCCCTACATGTCTAAATCATTCTTCGGAATCCTGTTTCTTATAGTTCCAGGGCCTCTTTTTCAGAATTCTCTATTGGATCTGGGCAATTTCCATTTGTTTACATTTGTTTTTCTTGATGTTTTGGGTTTTCTGTGGTTGATTGCTGTTTCCTCAGAATCCTAGTAGTAGTGCCAGTGATATGAACACTTAGTTGGCTTTGTCTAGTGATGTGGGAGAGGTCTAATAGAAGGTGGAAAATATGGTGAAATGAAGGAAAGGGGAGAGAGATGAGTAAGTGGTGAAAGTGTGGGGGAAGATACAATATTGTTTTTAGCTTACCATTTTCCTAGACAGTTTAAATGGCGTCTTCTTGGCATTTGGTTTTTCCTACCATTTTATCCTTATTCCCCACCTCAGGGACCCAATGTGGATGTTCTGCTAGCTGCTGAGTATTCCAGTTATGTAAATCTGACTTACACAAAATGGATTCTGGAACTGGTTCATTTGCTACAGGGTGGGTTTGGAGAGCCACCAGCCCACCTGAAGATGAACTTGAAGTAAGAGACTCCGTTACAATATTGACCTCCATGTCCCCCCACACCAAATGGTGGGTCACAGTGATGTTTTAGGCCTTCTAGAATTGGTCTCAGTTAGAGCCAGTGTCCAATAATCCCTAAAAAAATCTAATTATTTCTTTTCCCACAGTGAACACTCACTCTTGTAAAATGCTGATGATCCATTTGAGGAAGGCTGACAAAAAAATAACAGAAAATTTTGTCATTATAGTGGGGGTCCTTCCACAGGGAAACATAGCCCCTGCTCTTTTTAATGGGTTATGGGTCTGTAAACTATCTCACCTCAGGGAATGATTGAACAATTATGACTCTTCTAATCATTTGAGTTTCACTGCTGTTCACTTGACCCAGATTTTTTTTTCTGCTTAGACAAATCAAGTAAATATTCATTAGGTTTCCTATGTTTTTCACTCCCAAGGACTTCCTGCCTGAGTAGACAATACCATGAGTCCATGACAGTCAAGCTGTTCTGATTCCCACTTTGACTCAGCTGTCCATTACAGTAGCCACATCCACCTGTCTCTGTCACTTAAGTGCTGCCATTTGGCCCCTACTTCCCTGCAACCCAATCAGCCCAAGTGTAGTTAGATGTCACTATTCCAATAAGTCCATTTCCACAGTGAAATGTGACTTACATAAAATAGCAATCTTCAGAGATGCTGGGACTACATTTGCAATTGGGCTCCCTCCTCTTGCAGTAAAGGTGTGAGTTCTACTCCATGTGCGTCTGTAGACCCATCCTGATTAATCCATTATAGCATGCCCAACTCCTTAATCTTGTGGATACCTTCTGCTACAATATACTTTGACTGGACTTGTCATTGAGCATGATTTATTTATGCCATCATACAACCCACGAATCAGCTTCACTGAATCAACCAAAAAGTGTCTTAGATTGAAACATTAAATTTATATTCTGCACTTAGTGGGCCCATATCAGTAAACTAAGACTGATCCAACTTTATGTTCTACACACCATTATTAGCCATTCTTATATCTATATTCTCTATGTTTCTGGAAATTCTTTTGGAGTATAGTGTACCTCTGCCTGGGTCACCATGTATATGTCATCTTTTAGAGCTTGCTGGAACATAAGTCTAGTCTTAGGTCTAGAAGCAATAATGGGTGGTGAATTCATTAACTGGAAACATTTATCAGTATCTTTTAAAGCATCTCCTCAAGCAAGGCTCCAGTAAATGCCCAGGATTCATATCAGCATGCACTATTGAGTTAATCTTTTCATGTGGTGGGAAGGGATAATAGTTTTTTTTACTGATCATGAATTAAGATGGAGCAATCTCTTCAGATGGAAACAATCTGCTCTTAGCTAAAGTAACATTATGGAAATTGGGGGCTCAATCCACCCGTCTTCTTAATTATCTGCCTGTATCTCCCCATCCCAAGGCGTAAGAGTCCGTTTTGTTCCCAATCAATATTCTCAATTTAACAGCATTTGAGGTTGAGAATTGAGTTGGCACTATAATTCATCATTCTTAGGATATTACTCTTGAGTTTATTTTTTCAGTAATATCACCTCTGTTACCACAAAAAGAAAACCTTTTTTTTAAAGAATAAATGTAAACTTTGAAGTCTTTTATGCATTTTTTGATCTTTGACTCTGAAGTCCTGAGTTCATGTCTTTCCTTCTACCAATTTATCTTTTGTAAGTAGGATAAATAATCAGCTTCTCCATACTGCTTACCCCGAAACAATTGCAGAAGAATATCAAACATGCTATCACTTAGAGCATCAATTTCCACCAATTCCTGATGTGCGGGTGGTGATACACTGCGTGCATCGAGTAGTGACTGTCAGACAGGGTAGAACTGCCCTCTGTGGATTTCTGAGACTAGTTATGGGAGTAGAAAGCTTCATCTTTCTCTTCCTGGTGGTTTTGAACTGCTGACACTGAGGTGAGCCCAATGCGTAACCACTACAGCACACCGCACACCACGATTTCACAGTGCCCTTTATACGCATGGGGGCAGTTATTAGTACCTTCAAACCTGATCAGACTTGGGAACCAATTGAGAAAATTGATCTGTACAACTTTGTTTCTCTAGAATCACTCTTGGAACCAAATGTTTTACACCGGGTTCTCCAGAGAAGCAAAAATTGTGGTGTGTGTGTGTGTGTGTGTGTGTGTGTGTGTGTGTGTGTGCTGCTATACTGAACCCAGATCTGGATTCTCTCCTCTGGAACACCAGTTTCCTGTGAGCTCTTTTCCTATAGTTACACCAGAGTAGGGTTTTTGTGCTTGGTGAAGTATAGGGTAAACAGAAAAGATGACTCGCATTGAGATTAATTGACACAGTGGCTGTAAAATGAGTTTTAGGATGGTGCAGGACCAGGCAGTGTTTCCTTATGTTGTACAAAGTGTCACTATGAGTCAAAACTGACTTGATGACATTTAGCAATGTAATCTATATGTGTTTTTTATTTATTTTCTTTTTTAATGTCAGTGATTGTTTATTTATTTACTTATTTGTTTTAAAAGATCATTTTATTAGGGGCTCATACAACTCCAATCACAATCCATACATACATCAATTTTGTAAAGCACATTTGTACATTCAATGCCCTCATCATTCTCAAAACATTTGCTCTCCACCCAAGCCCCTGGCATCAGGTCCTCATTTTTAACCCTCTCTCCCCCCTCCCCCCTCCCTCATGAACCTTTGATAATTTATAAGTTATTATTTTCTCATATCTTGCTCTGTCCCACATCTCCCTACCCCCACTTTTCTGTTGTATGTCCCCCAGGGAGGAGGTCACATGTAGATCCTTGAAATCAGTTCCCCCTTTCTAACCCACTCTCTCTCTATGCTCCCAGCAGCGCCACTCACACCACTGGTCCTGAGGGGATCATCTGCCCTGGATTCCCTGTGTTTCCAGTTCCCATCTGTACCAGTGTACCTCCTCTGGTCTAGTCAGGCTTGCAAGGTAGGATTCAGATCTTGACAGTGGGGTGGGGGGAGGAAGCATTTAGGAACTAGAGGAAAGTTGTATTTTTTCACGTTGCTACATCGCACCCTGACTGTTTCGTCTCCTCCCCAAGACCCTTCTGTAAGGGTATGTCCAGTGACCTACAAATGGGCTTTGGGTCTCCACTCCGCACTCCCCTGCTCATTCACTATGGTAAGATTTTTGTTCTGATAATGCCTTAAACCTGATCCCTTGAAACTTTGTAATCGCACAGGCTGGTGTGCTTCTTCCATGTGGGCTTTATTGCTTCTGAACCAGATGGCCGCTTGTTTACCTTCAAACCTTTTAGACCCCAGATGCTATATTTTTTGATAGCCAGGCACCATCAGCTTTCTTCACCACATTTGGTTGTTCACCCTTTTTGTCTTCAACGGTTGTGTCGGGAAGGTGAGCATCATAAAATGCCAATTTAAAAGAAGAAAGTATTCTTACATTGAGGGAGTACTTGAGTGGAGTCCCAATGTCCTTCTACTACCTTAATACTAAACCTATAAATACATGCACATAGATCTATTTCCCTAGTCTCATGTACAAATATATTTGCATATGTACATGTCTTTATCTAGACCTCTATGAAAACCCTTTGCCTCCCAGCTCTTTCCTCTATTTCCTTTGACTTCCCTCCTGTCCCACTCTCATGCTCAGTCCCCACCAGTGTTTCGGCAATTCCTCTTAGTCACATTACCCTTGATCATGCCCAACCAGGCCTCCTACACCCTCCTCACCAGCAATTTGGATCCCTTGTTGTTCCCTTGTCCCTGGGTTTGTTAACACCACTTCCTTACCTCCCCCTCTCCCATGTCCCACGGAACTATTGGTCCCGTTGTTTTCTCCTATTGTTCATCCAGCCTATCTTATTTAGACAGACCTGTGGAGATAATAACATGCACAAAAACAAGACAGAGCAAAACCAAGCAACAATATACAACAAAATAACAACATACTAATGAGAAAAAACAAAACACAACAAGAAAGAAAACTTGTAATTAGTTCAAGGATTGTTTGTTGGTCTTTAAAAGTGTTTTCCAGTCCAGTCTGTTGGGGCATCATGCCCTGGCCCCAAAGTCTACCTTCAGCATTCACTGGGGACCTCGCCGCTCTATTCCCTTGCTGTTCTGTTACACCCCTTAATTATTTTGCCTCGATGTGGTGGGATCCGATTGGGTGCAATACCCACACTGTGTCTCTGGTGTTGTCCTCTGTAGAGATATGGGTCAGTGAGGGACGTCATGTCTCATAGTGGGGCTGGCCATGTGATCCTCTCTGTCGACTGACTGCTCTAATTGGGAATATCAACCTCATGGCCTGGTGGTCCATGATGTGCTCTACTCTCTCCTCCTCCCCCTTCATATGCTCCCATATGCTCTGATCAGATATGTCCCTTTTCCAGAGCTGTAGATTCAGTGCTGTCCGTTGAAATAAATTCTTCTGAGGGGAGGGGCAGGTGTCCATTTGGTTGGTGTTGGGGCCAGCCCCCCAGACCTCTCCACTGATTCACTACTCCGCACCGGCATGTTGCATTCACATCTTGGAGCACCGGGTTGAAATCTGGTCCCTCTTTCCCTATGGAGACAAAAATAGTACCCTCCCATTGGGTGGGTTAGTGTCCTGTGCCCCCGCTACCCTTTTCTTTATTATTATTTTTTTTCTTACCCCACCTCCGTTTTAGTTGTGTACCATGTGTACCCCTGTGTTTGGTCTGGTCCCTGCCATATTATGTGGTCCTTGCCCCAGGAATGTTTGTATACCGTAGCTTTTTCCCTATGCCTCTTTTGCCTTTTTTTTTAAAGATTACCTCAGCAGCCTTTGAAGTCTTTCCATATTTAAGTCAGTGCTATCTGAGGTCTGTTTTCTTTTTGCCCTCTGGGTGAGGTTGTTCTATGTGGTGGGCTCTTATTTATGCTTGGTGGGTGTTGTTCTTCTGCCCATACTGGGTTTGCAAGGATCTTTTGTAGGCTGGATTTCTTCTAACGTATTCTTTGAGTTTTTCCTTGTCTGGGAAGACTCTTACTTCTCCATCTATATTGATAGATAATTTGACTGGGTAAGGTATTCTTGAGTTTGCATTGTTTTCCGTCAATTTTGGGAATATGTTATTCCACTCTCTCCTCTTCTTCATAGATTCTGCTGATAGGTCTGAGCATATTCTTATTTGGGAACCTTTGTATGTGATTGCTTGCTTGTTTTTCCCTAGCCGCACTCATGATTTTCTCCTTTTCCTCTAAATTGCATAATTTAATTCTTTTGTGCCTTGGTGACTTCTTCTTGTGATGCAGTCTTGCTGGGGTTCTTTCAGCCTCCTAAATGGTTGCCTGGTTCTCATTCACTAAGCTGGGGAAGCTTTCCTCCAAGAATTCTCTCACTATTGTTGCATATGACTTCTTTGTTGTCTTCCTCCGGTAAGCCAATAGTTCTCATGTTGTTCCGCTTCATAACATCAGACATCACTCTTAAGTTTTCTTCAACTTCTCTGATGATCTTATTAGATTTTTGTTTGCATTTGTTAAAGTCTGCCTGGCTGCCCTCCAAGTCACTGATGCAGTTCTCTGATTCCTCCAGTCGATTCTTGAGTTACGTGAGTCTGCTACTGGTTTTTGTTATCTCCTCCCTAAGTTCCTGTATTTCTCTTTTATTTATGGCTTTTACCTCTTCTATCATTTCATCCTTTTTCTGTATTGTTGCCCCATATCCTCTATGAATCCAAGTAGCATTCTGAAAATTCCTTTCTGTGACTGTTCAGGCCATCTTCAGGCATTGCCTTTTGTTTTTCCCGTTGTTTCGTTGAGGTCGTTTGGGCTGATGGCTGTTTGCCTTGTGTTGGTTTAGATGAGCCAGGTGCCATTTTCCTGTGAGTTGTATAGCACTGGCTCTCTCTGGGAGACTTGCAGGAGAACTTCTTCGAACTGCCTATAGCTTATTTCACTATGGAATTAACCTACCACTTTATCCTCCTATAGCTTCCCTCTCAGGGAAGTGACCCAGAAGGCTGGTGGGTTGCCTGCTTTGGTGTTGCTGAGGTTGGGCAGAGGTTCCTACAACAGCTTGAAAGGTTGAGGAGTGTTGGCTGAGCTACCTTAGGACTCCAGGCACACATGTAGGAATTCCCCTGTTAGATGTTTTAGCAGAGTATCCCCTGGTGGAGGTTGGCAGGCCCTTTCCCAGCCTCCCTAGCTACACAGGGTGGAGTTCACCTAGCTGGGTGTGGCCCAGGCATACATGCCCTAGGCTAAGGGGAGTGGTCTGGAGAGACCAAGAAAGAGAAAGAGGAGGGAAAAAAATCAAGCCCGCTGAGCCTGTGGGGGGCAGGGGAGGGGAGGATATAGTGAAGACATGGAAACAAAGTAACAAATGTAGCTGAGTCCCGATCCCCCGCCAGTGGAGCTGCAAGGGTTTAGTCCCTGCTCTGAGGCGGCAGCAGCAAGCTGTGGCTGTGTTGAGAAAAGGCCCCTGTGCAGCCCTCCAAGACTGAGGGGGCACAGAGAGGAGCTGCAAGGGTCCAGTCCTTGCCCCGAGGTGGGTGGTGGCAAACTGTGGCTGTGTTGAGACCAAGCCGCTGTACAGGCTCCAAATGGTCCCAGGCTCCAGCAGAGACAGTGGCAGGGCCAAGGTCAAATCCAGCCGTCCTCCACTGAGGTAAGCCAAAAGCCCCCAGCCCCTCAAAACCATGTGGGTCTTAGCCTACTTATCATTATGATGCTCCTCCTGCATTCCAGCAGTGTTGACATTCCCTCTAAGCAACTCTCCTGGGCTGAAATCTGCAGAGTTCCTCTGGTATGTATTACTCCATCGCCATCTTGCCGGAAATCTCTGTTGTTGCTTTTTTTTTTTTAATCTCCCCCCCTCCCCAATCTTCTCTTAGGAGCTAATACAGACATCATACCATTTCATAGTTCAATCTCATTAAACAGCATTGTGGTATTGTGACCAAAATCCACTTCAGAGTCTTTTCTTCCTCCTTGATATCAGTTCCCCCTACTAATGCACCCCACCCACCACTTCCCCCACTGCATCCCCAGGAACCCTTATTCTAATTGTTGTTTCTCTAGCTTCATTTATCCTGTGTTTCATATACCAAAAAACATTGAAAAACACATAAAAAGCGTCAAGAAGGCTACCCACAATGACAAAATACAACAGATATAAAACCCAATATTTAAAAAAAACACAGAAAATATTAAAAACCAAATCAAGGTCAAATGTATCAAGTGGCAAAGTTTTAACCAATCAGGTCAGGTTTATCATTTTAATCTACAACAGTCATCTCTCCAATATTCTCTGTCTGATAACCAGCTTATTCTCATCTCTCAATTATGGTCAGAAGGAAATCACCAAAGGCTTATTTCCTATGTAGATCCTGCAAATATATTTTGGCCTTCTGATGTCATCCATTGCCTTCTACACACCAGAATCTCACAATATAAGCTCTGATAGTATTCCATCCTTAATATCTGGATTATATAATTTATAATCCTTAGGTCATAGATGTTGGTGTGCTTCTTCCATGTGGGCTTAGTTGACATATCACTTAAATTGCTGCTTATTTGAAAACAACCCTTTAAGAACCAGATGATGATAGCCTGGCACTATCTAATTTCTTCCCTGCACTTCGCTATGCAACCGTATCTTCTGTGTTTCATTTGTGAAGGTGAGTAATGAGTAGGGCCATGTCATCAGAAATAATTGTTCTTAGCCTGGAGCTAAAATTAAGTGCGAGCCCCAAATCCATTCCCAGATCTATGTTTTTAATTTGCCTCTGGCTCACCTTAGAGATATCCTTGTTAGTTTATGGTAGCAAATGATATCAATCTTCTCCATGTATCATAGGACCTTTTGTTTATAGTGTCATTAATTAAGCTATGGTACTAATTTTTTGAACACTAGTGAGAGAGGGAGATTAAATAAGGGTAGGCTAACTATATCTCAATATCTAGATTATTCATTTTTATAGAATAAATCCTTACCTGACTGGATGCTATTTACTTAAAGAAGTAGAGTTGGTTATCAGGCAAAACTTGCAATAATATTCACTGATAATGCCATTCAGGTCTGCCAGAATAAAACATATCTTAATACAGCAAGTAAGGCATTAAAGTATTAAGTCAATGTTGGTCTACCTACTGAGCTAGGTGTTTATATAAATGCATGTATGTGATCATGAGGTGTCAATAGGATCAGGTATCAGGCATCAAAGAACAAAATATCATATTGTGAATGAGGAGGAGGAGTGAGGAGGACCCAAAGCCCATATGTAGGCAACTGAACATCCCCTTACAGAATGGCCACAGGGAGGAGATGAGTCAGTCAGGGTGCAGTATAGCAATGATGAAACATGCAACTTTCCTCTAGTTCTTTAGGCTTCCCTCCCCCACCCCCATCATGATCCCTTGTACAAATCCAGCTAGACCAGAGGATGTACACTGGTACAGATAGAAACTGGAAACACTGGGAATCTAGGACAGATGAACTCCACAGGACCAATAATGAGAGTAGTGATACCAGGAGGGTAAGTGGAAGGTAGGGTAGAAAGGGGGAACTGATCTCAAGGTACATATAACCCCTTCCCTGGGGAGTGAACAACAGAAAAGTGGGTGGAAGAGACATTGGACAGTGTAACACATGACAAAATAATAATAATTTATAAATTATGAAGAGTTCTTGAGGGAGGATGGGTGGGGAGGGAGGGGACAAAATAAGCTGACACCAAGGGCTCAAGTAGAAAGCAAATGCTTTGAGAATAATGATGGCAACAAATGTATAAATGTGCATGACACAATGGATGCATGACACAATGGATTGTGATAAGAGTTGTACGAACCCCCAGTAAAATTATTTTTAAAAATTAAAATAAATGCAAGTATTTGATTGTATGTGTGTAATAAAACACATAGACACAAGTATGGATATTTCTTATATATAACCCAATAACTCATTATTAAGATTTGGGGTTTTCAGGGACAAGGGAATAACACATGATCTAAAATCGATGGTAAGGAGGCTGTAGAATGCCTGGTGGGTTGATCAAGTGCAATGTAGTCAAGAAGAATTACTGAAAGCCAAATGAAGGTCAAACATGATAGTGGGACAAGAGGAAAGTAAAAGGAAATAGAGGAAATAACTGAGGCAAAAGATATTTTAGATGCATAAATACAGGCATGTACATGTGTAAATATATTTATATATAACAATAGGGACATAGATCTATGTGCATATATTTATATGTTAAATAATAAGGTAGCAGACGGACATTACTCAACATGGCTCAAGTCCTCCCTCAATGCAAGAACACTTTGTTCTAATAACCTGGCATTCTGTGATGCTCAGCATCCCGACAACAATCGCTGAAGACAAAATGGGTGCATATGCTAATGTGGTGAAGAAAGCTGATGGTGCCCAGCTATTAAAATATATTAGTGCCTAGAGTCTTAAAGACTTGAAGATAAAAAAGCGGCCATCTAGCTGGGAAGCGAAAAAAGTCCACATGGAAGAAGCACACCAGCCTGTGTGATCATGAGATGTAGACAGTATCAGGTATCCAGCATCAGAAAGGCCCAAACAAACAATCATATTGATTCAAACACTGGGGTAGGGATGGGAGACCCAAAGCCCATCTGTAGACAATTGGACATTCCCTCACCATAGATTCACAAGGAAGGAACAAGCCAGCAAGGGTGCAGTATAGCACTGATAAAACATGCAACATTCCTGTAGTTCTTTAATGCTTCCCTCCCCCAGCCCCACTATCATGACCCCAGTTCTACCTACAAATCTGGCTAGAACAATAATGAGAGTAGCGATACCAGGAGGGTTGGGGACAGTAGAGGGAGAAAGGGGGAACTGATCCAAATGATCAATGTAAACACACACACACACACACACACCCTAGGGTGAGGAACAACAGAAATTAGTGAAGGGAGACAGCAGACAGTGTAAGATATGAAAATAGCAATAATTTATCATTTGTCAAGGGTTTATGAGGATAGGAGGGTGGAAGAGGGAGGGGGAAAAAAAGGAGGATCTGATACCGAGGGCTCAAGTAGAAAGAAACTGTTTTGAAAAGGATGAAGACAACATATGTGCTAAAATGTGCTTGAACTAATGGTTGTATGGATTGTTGCAAGAGTTGTAAAAGCCCCCAATAGAATGATAAATAAATTTTAGATTTGAAGGATTAAAGCCATAGTCTTTTGGGACATCTCATTCATTCAGTATAATTTAGTTTATGAAGTTATGTTCTACTTTTTAGTTTGTTGAATTTTTTCTGGAGTTTCAAAAGCTTATGACTGGTCACCTAAGGTACAACTTAAAGTTCTACTTAAAGTGAACCAAAGAGTAAGATGGAAACTAAAGACCCGAAGAAGAATCCAATCCAAAAATCATATCCACATTTACCTGAGACCAGAACTAGATGGCTACCATTACCTAATTAGTTCCATTGTAGATGGCTCCTGATAATAAAACCATAAATTCCTATTATATAAAAACAATAAAAGATAGATCTGATCTGGAAGACTTAACATTATTGATATGAAATAATCTTTAAACCTTGAACCAAAACTCACCCTGAAGTCTCTTTATAGCTAAATAACACATTAGCCCCCAAACTAATAAATACCACCCATAAGTACTGTGTCTTTTTAAAGAGATCACCCATATGTGACCCTGATAGACATTGAAGCCAGATTTAAATGAGGATGTGGAACAAGGGATACCATTGCTGATGTCAGTGGATCTTGGCTGAAAGCAGAGTACACCAGAGGTTGCTTGTGTTTTATTCAGTAGGCTAAACTATCTCATGTGTGAATCATAACAGTTTGGATAGCCATGAGAAGAATGGGAATTCCAGACCACTTCATTGTGCTCATGTAAAACTTGTGCATGGACCATGAGACAGTTGTGGGTACAAACAAGGATATCCTACTCAGTTTAAAATCAGGAAAGGTGTGCATCAGGGCTGTGTCCTCTCACCACACTTCTTCACTCTGTGTGCTGAGCACATCATCAGAAAAGCTGCATTTCATGAAGAAGAATGGCAATGATTAGAAAAACATAATAACAATTTGTGATGTGCAGATGACATGATCTTACTTGATGAAAATCAGGAGGACTTGAAGTAATTTCTGATGAAGATCGAGGATTAAAGCCTTTAGTATAGATTACATCCCAATATAAAATAGATCAAAATCCCCACAACTGGACCAATAGGTAACTTGATAAATCGAGTAGAGATTGAAGTTATCAAGGATTTCGCCTTGCTTGGATCTGCAATCAGTGCTCATGAAAGCAGCAGTCAGGAGATTAAATGATGCGATACATTAGATAAATATGCACAAGATCTCTTTAAACTGTTAAAAAGTAAGGATGTTACTTTGAGGACTAATGTGTGCCTGACCCAAGCCATGATACCATTTTGACTGTATCATTTCAGTTCCCTCATGAACCTTTTCACTTCCCTTGCGTACACATGGAAATTGGATATTGAATAAGGAAGACTGAAGAATAATTTATGCATTTGAGCTATGGTGCTAGCAAAGGATATTGAAAGTACCACAAACTACAAAAAACAAATCTGTCTTGGAAGAAGTAGAGCAGGGAAGCTCATTAGAGGCAAGGATGCCAAGACTTCATCTTCTTTCCCTGTGCATGTTATCACGAGAGACCAGTAACTATGAAAAGAGGAAGCCCTCGGAAAGATGAATTGACACAGTGGCTGCAACAAGGGCCTTGAACATATGAACAATTGTGAGCATGGCACAGGGCCAGGCAGTGTTTCGTTGTGTTGTACTTAGGGTCACTATGAGTTGGAAATGACTCAGTAGCACTGAACAACAACTAAAATAAGTTTAGAGTCTTTCTACCTAATATATATATGTCCATCATGTCCTGTCGTGTATCTATCCATCCCTCTATCCAGTTGTTCCTCCTTAATTTAGAAAACCTTACTGGTGTTGGTACACTTCTCCTAAATTCTTCAAGTGGTACCACGTTTAACTATCTTCCCTTTATTTCAGGCCAACTTCAAGTCTGGAGCCCTCTGGAGCTCAGCAGCCCCTCCTTTCATACCCCTGAGATCCAAGCCCAGATAATCTGGGAAGAGCTTGGCGTTGGCAGCAGTGGTTTCCTCAGTATGCAAGAGCTGACTCTGGTCTGTCAAACCATTGGGCTACAAGACCTTGAGAAAGAGGTGAGAGAAAGCCTGAGACTGACCTGTCTCAACCACTTTTCTTTGAAATGTTTGGTCTGAAAACTCTCACCCTCTTTTAGACTATGATTCAGACATATCAATTTCTCATTAAAACTCTTGACTGGCTTCAAAACTCCTGTCAAAGAATATATCTCAGACCCCCCCCCCATTGTGATAAACTCTCACCACTGTAGGGCAGTTGTGCCAGGCACTCTTAGACACAGTCACTCAAGATCACCGTTCCCTGCCTGCCAGGCTGATTGTACTACGGCCAAGTAAGGCCTCTTTAGAACCTGTCTGTAGTCTCATCAGATGGGAATAGAGGTGGAGTGTTATATTGCAGTCCTCACTCTTCATTAAAGCGCTCTTGGCCTAGCTGCTATTATCCTGTGACCCACTGGAGCCAGGCTGGTTTTTGTGGGTACATCTTCCACCAACATACTGCAAGTTCCCAGCCACAGCAGATAGGAAATAAGTTATTTATGGAGTTCAGGCAGTTTGAATGACTCAGCTACTGATTATGGAACTAAAACAGACATGGTAGTATAGATTTCCCTTGAGACTGATAAGGAAAAATATTTTGGAAATACAGCCAGTTGGGACCTAGACAATTTTGAATGTGGATGAAGATGAGCAAGCTGCCCTTGTTGAATGCTTGATCCAAAAGTTTGGAGAAGCAGGAGGCCCAATGGTGACATCTGGGTTGAGCTGCCTGTTTGTGGAACCTCTGCATCAAGCAAAACATGTGTTCTGATCCAGGTGTATGACTTTTGTTTAGGAAATGGAAGATTTGTTTAACAAATTGGATCAAGATGGAGATGGCAGAGTAAGTCTTGAGGAATTCCAGCTTAGCCTGTTCAGTCATAGACCCAATTCACTTCCGAAATCTTCTACTCCCATCGAACTGAGTGATCCTTGGACTCATTACCAGGTAAAATAGGACAAATAAATTATGAACCACATTAAGTATTATCTTTCTGATGACTGCAACCATAACCGTCAGCATCTTTCACAAACCTGTCCTCTCTGAGTCACCTGACTGTTGTCCAGGGGTTCAAGAGGGATAAGAAACAGAGATATGTGTTTGAGATTCTGGGGTCACACAGACCTCCATAACTGTATGTCCCTGGATGGCATGCTCATCTCTGAGCCTCATGCTCCTCATCTATAAAATGGGGCAATTGTGATGCCTGCCTCCCAGGTGTTGTTCTATAAGACCAAGTAGTGTCTGACATGACAGCTTCAGCCATTCTTAATTGTGGGATAGAGAACATTTCAGTAGGGAAATCCCTTTTCCCTCATACCATGATGCAGCAGGAGAGCAATGTCAAAGAGCATTCTGCAACATCTCCCTCGGGCAGCCCTTTTGATTTAGGTCCTGAGTCTGGATTCCTCCCTCCTATCCCTGGGTTTTATGTCTTGCAGAAGTACCAGATCTCCGTGCAGCTTTAAACAGAACAGATTTAGGCAGTTTCCTTAAATCATAGCATTGCTCAGTGACTGCTGGGTTAGCACTTTCCGAACAGAAGAAATTCCTTCTCCCACCACAGAGCAGACTGCTCTAAGGAATTCTTGCTTTCTGCACAAGGATGTGGCTGACTCCCCTGTTGTGTGGGAGGCAGAGTAAAACCAGTGTGATATTCTTCACCACTGAGTAGGTACTTCTGAGAGCATAAGTTTTTCATTCTAAAATCAACAAGAATGCAGGAAGAAGATATTCAAGAGCATTAAGGAGAGATTTCAGGCCATATAAGGTAAAAAAAAAATCAGAGTATGGCCCTTATATGTCACTGATTGGGTTAATTGGCAGATATGACTTCCTTGAAGCAGAAGCAGCCCCATGTTCCCTTTGTATTCATCTGAAGTATAGACTAATGTGGACACTGAACTAGGGATGGATGTGCGCATAGTTGGCATTAAAGAATCAAGATAGTGGCTATAGAGCCGTACCGCTTCTTGTGCCATGCACACCTTCCTGAACAGATGCTCTCTGGCCAGAGGTGTGAGTTTGTAAGGAGGAATCTTGGGGAAATGACCTAGGCAGGCAGGTATGTCTTCCAGGAGACACCCACATCAAGTGAAGTGTGATCCCTGTTTGTGGATTAAGATTTGAACATGGAAATGGGTTTCTCTTCTTTGTCAAGGATTTTCTCCAGGGTAAGTTGCACTGAGGCTAAGAACTAGGGAAGATACAGAAACAAGGGTAACTCATGTCCAAATGTGGAGACCTAGGTGTTGCTGGAAGCTAGTGTAGGATAAGGATCTCAAAGTGGCACCCCTGAGCCTGCAAGGGCAGGATCCCTAAGAGTTCTGTAACCTCGAATACCACTGAAGTATGGGTCCTATGGTAGTTACACAATCTGGTGTCAACTTGTGGAGGGGTAGAGTCTAGCCTATCAATCAGGTCATAGCTTGATGACCTCATTTGGACCCACCACGAAGATAAATAGCTCACTGGAGGCCAGATAGACACAGTCTCTGCATCGTCTTCCTTCGGACAAGTCACATGGAGCTAGGCTGATGAAAGCCAGAGCCTTAGAGCTGGAGGAGCCACGTGGAGACCCACACCAGCACTGAGATGCTTAGACTGCCACTGGATCCACAAGATATTTTACTCTCTGATCTTCCTGCATTCAGTATCATTGCATATGTTTTGTGAGTTTGAAGAGGACTTTATAGATTGATGTCAGACATATGTGCTAATATCAGACTTAGGGACTTGATTTGAACTAGGGTGGGATGTTTTTGTGATATTCAACTGCTCTTGTATATAGAGCTCTTTCTACACACAGATGGGTGTCTATGAATTTGTTTCTCTAGTCTACTCAGACTAACACATTATGGTCCCTTGGGAGTGGAGTACTAGATAAAAGAATCATAAAGATGGAGAGTGGATGTTTGTTTGATCTCTGCTTCATGATAGTGCTTCTTTGGCTAGCCAGAAGTCAGATATGGCCATGCAGTTTACTGGATAGTTTTCTGGAAAGAACATGGGAAGTTAAAGTTTGGATTCTTTTCATTGGTTGTAGTCTTTGGTTATTCTTGTGTGAAATGGTGAAAATGTGATTAATGTATATTTTGAGCTCAAGGGACAAAATCACCCCTTGAATTTCTCAGAGTTGCTTAGTGAAAATGGCTGACAGAAGGTCAAAATGGCTGAGAGAAAGCTGGCTGGAGGGGCAGGGAGCACTTCAGGCAAGACGGCAACTGAGTAACACATAGCAGAGGGACTCTGCAGAAATTAGCGCAGGAGAGTCACTAAGGGGGATGTTGTGCACTGCCTGGTTGCAGGAGGAGCGTCATAAAGATAAACAGGCAAATATCCACTCGGTTTTGAGGAGCTGGGGGCTTTGTCTTACCACAGTGAAGGCTGGCTAAGGTCTAACCTTAGCCCCACCACTGTCTCAGCCAGAGACGGGATCATCTGGAGCTGGCACAAAGGCTTTATCTTAACACAGCCACACTTCAACTCCGAATTGTGGAAGGGTTTAAACCCCTCCAGCCCCAGGGTCAGGGATGGGGTTAAGCTATATTGTTACTTTTGTTTCTCACTCTTCCTTCTTTCCCACTACAGTTTCAACAGGCTCTTCTTTTTTTTCCTCTCTCTTTCTCTTCCTTTTAATCTCACACACCACTGCCAACCTCCAGGCATCTCCTCTTATCCTAGGGCTTTTACTCAACAAAGAGGCTAGAGATCTTAATATTACAATTAGACAATTTGACCTGATAGATGTGCACAAAGCTATTCACCCAAATACAAAAGAATTTACATTCTTTTCAAGCCCACATGACACATATTCAAAGATAGAGGTGCTGGGGCATTAGATGAATCTGCATAAGTTTAAGCACATTGATATATGTACCTCTCTCTCTGACCACTGTGCCATAAGACTGGAAAACCAACAAAAGGAAGATGAAGAAAACAAGGACAAACAATTGGAAGATGATAACTCTCTTGCAAAAGGAGTGTGTGCTGGCCCAGATCAGAGATGAAATTAGGGAATTTCTGGAAATCAACAAGAATGAGCACATGGTGTACCAAAACTTATGGGACACAGCAAAGGCAGTTATCAGAGGAAGTCTCATAGCAATACATGAACACATGAAAGAGGAAGAGAGACTTATGATTGATATGCTGGCACAAAATTTACAGCAACTAAAGCTGAGTCAACAGGACAAACCTATTAATAGATTAAGAAAATAAATAATAAAAATCATGGCTGAGATTCAGAAGAGGGAAAATAAGAAAACTATGGTAAAATTAGTGCTGCTAAAAGTTGTTTCTTTGAACAGATAAATAATTGACAGGTTTTTCTTTTCTAATTTGTCATTTGTTTTTTTGTTGTTGTTTTCTTTTGTTGCTTTGTTTTGGTCCGTCATGTTTTTGGTGCATATTATTATCTCTGTAGGTCTATCTAGATAAGATAGGCAGGATAAACCATCTGGAAGACAAAACGGGACTGACAGTATTGCAGGGACATGGGTGAGGGACAGGTGGGGGAAAGGACATGTGTGTTAAAAGCCCAGGGACAAGTGAACAACAAGTGATCCAAAAATGATGGCAACGAATATGTAGGAGGCCTGGTAGGGCTTGATCAAGGGCAATGTAACCAAGAGGAATTACTGAAACCCAAATGAAGACTGAACATGATAGTGGGACAAGAGGGAAGGCAGAAATGATCACAATGATCTGCATATAACCCCCTACCTGGGGGACGTACAATAGACATGTGGGGGATGGGAGACATTGAACAGTGTAAGATATGAGAAAATAATAATAATTTATAAATAATACTTTATAAATTATCGTGAAGGCAGGAGTGTGGGGGAGGAAGGGAGAAAATGCTTAGCTGATACCAAGGGTTCAAGTAGAAAGAAAATATCTTGAGAATGATGATGATGGCAACAAATGTACAAATGTGCCCGACACAATGGATGTATGAATGGATTGTGATAAGAGTTGTATGAGCCCCAATGAAATTATTTTAAAAAATAAAAATAAATAATGAACCCTGGCTCTGGCTTGATGCTGTCAGAGGCCTAATGCCATATTTTCTATCAATAGAAGCGTTTAGATAATGAGTAAGATAACTAAATAAGCATCGAATTTGACTGTTTTACGAATAGAGCTTAGGATCTGATGCTACTCTGTTTATACTGATTTTTTTTCTGTTTATTATTATTGATATATGATTGATAGAAATGATTATTGGGAAATTTGAAAATAGAGAGCTTGTAAGCCCACTTGTTTCTCGTCATTAAAACTGGATTGTTAGATGGGTTTAGGACACACCCGCAAAGAAGGCTTTGAAAAAATAAGCTCTGAAAAGAAAAGTGTCTTCAGTGTTGAGGACATTTAAGGGTGAAGATACTTGCCAAGGGCTGTTGACAGATTGACAGGGGGAAAAAAGGGAACTCTTTGGATATTTAAATTTTGAACTCGTGGTTTTGTCAGAAGCTGGGAAAAAATCTGGAACCATGAAGAAAACTACTCTCTGGGGCTGAATATTACAGGGAGCCTGTGGGCAGGCTGAACTGCTTGCTAGGCGACCACCCAGATCCACTTGTTGAGTGGAAGTGGGCGAAATGCAGCAATAAAGAGACAGATTGAGTCTGGCCACTGACACTCATGGACCTTGTTTCAGGAACGTGAAGAGAAAACGAGAGTGGGTTGACTGGTCTGAAATTCATGATCTAGCGCAAGGGGGCTAGGCTTGTTGAAAATTTGTGACAGTGCCCATGGTCTAGAAGCGAGGTGACCAATGGGCACCATGTGGACGCTGAGTGAAGCAGCCCACATTGAGTTGACCAGAATCCGACCAGATGAAGAGATGTTTGAGCCTGTGAAGTAGAGATATTGCTGCAGACTTCATGGATAGCCTGTCCTGATTTGACTTTACTATGGATGGGGAGTTCACAAGGTTCTAACTGGGATGAAGGTTCCTCAGAACACGGCTGATGTAAGTGGGCAGTATAGAAATTTTATACCTAAAATGGAGATGATAAAGGCATGAAGTGGTTGGCTACAAACTTTCATAGGTGCTGGAATATGTACATAGGATTATAGGTTTAAGTGTGTGTTCCTTAACTGCGATGCTTAGGCATAGAATATTGTTTTGTCACTTATATAATATGTTTAAATGAGGATGGCACATACTGAATGGTACACTTATTAGTTTTATCTTGTTAGTTACAGATATGATTTTATTATTTTTTTGTTAAGAATTATGTATGGGTAAAAAGTTGTGTAAAAGTGTCAACTTGACAAAGGTTGGTCTGTGGTAGTTACATATTCTGGTGTCAACTTGTTGAGGGGTGTTGTCTAGCATGTCAATCAGGTCACAGCTTGATAACCTCATTTAGGCGTGCCACTGAGATAAATAGCTTACTGGAGGCCAGATAGATACAGAGGCCAGATAGATACAGATAGGTGCTTCATCCTCCTCCGGACAAGCCACATGAAGCTAGACTGATGGCAGATAGAGCCATGGAGCCACATGGAGACTCATGCCAGCCCTGAGATGTTTATAATGCCACTGGATCCACAAGACTTTCCATCCACTGGCCTGTGATCTTCCTGCATTTGGCATATTGCATGTGTTTCGTGAGTCTGAGGAGGATTTTATAGATTGGGATTGGACATATGTGCTAATATTGGATTTATGGACTTAATCTGGACTTGGGGTGAAATTTTTTCTCAATATTCAATTGCTCTTGTGTATAAAGCTTTCTCTTAACACCTATGAGTGTCTATGAATTTGTTTTTCTAATCTACCCAGACTAACAGGTCTTTCAGCACAGCAACTTGACCCATTATCCTGCTGTCATAGCCATCTACTCTTCCTGTCACGTGTATTTCTACATACAGCACACACTTGTACACATATCCACACAGTTTGGACCCATCCACTGTATACATGTACACCCACTATATATACACACCTGATACATGTAGTCAATGCTACATGTATACACCCAAACTATAGATGCGTCTGTCATACACACACACACACACTTAACTATACACACACACTATATATGCACATGATACAAGGTGGTACCCTCCCAGAACTGGAATTGTGCTGGGCAGAGTAGACCTTTCCTAATATGACTTTTTCTCCCTCTTTGAGAGCTCCGAGTTGCAGCGCCACCTGAGAAGGTTCTCTCTGGTCACAGTGAATTTTTTGTAAAAGCGGTTTCACTGGAACCTTGTTTTTCATGATGGCGAATTTAAGAGAACAGCATGCAGCTATGAAACTTTGTTTCCTCCTCAGGAAAAATGCCAAAGCAACTGTTGTGATGTTGAATACAGTTTAGAAAGACAGTGCTATGGGAAAAACTCTAAGTGTATGAGTAGTTTTCTCATTTCAAAAGAGGTGAAATGTTGATTGATGGCAAACCTCATTCTGGACGTCCATCATCTTATCGAACAGATAAAAATGTCGATTTGTAGTGCATTTGGAATTCGTTCCACCAGGTTAGACTGTTAGTCAAGCTTTCTATTAGAGGATCTGAAAAGATTTCGTAACAGTGTGCGGCAAAAACAGGCCTGATTTATGGCAGACAGGGGACTGGTTTTGCCACCATGATAATGCACCTGCTCACACAGCCATCTCAGTGTGCCAGGTTCTGGCAAAAAGCAGAATGTCTCTCTTGCCCCATGCACCTTACTCACCTGACCTTGCATTGTGTGACTTTTTTTTGTTTCCTCGAAGAAGAGGGACATGGAAGGATAACTATTTGAGGACATAGAAGAGTGAAGAAAAACACTAGGGAGGTGCTGTCAGCCATCCAAACAGATGAGTTTGAAAAATGTTTCCAAGAATTAAATTGCAGATTTTACAAATGTATCAAGTGTAATTGAGAGTACTTTGTAGGTGACAAGTTTGTTTTGTAAAAGAATTTAAATGCATGCCCCATGGTTGCTGGGCACTGTTGGGCAGATACAGCTTTCTAGCGATGGCAATGGGCCAGAGCGATCCTGGGATGCATGCATGGGGCTGTTCCTTTTCAGCAGCCTCCATAGCCCGGTCACTGGTACATGGAAAAAAATTAAATACATAGCTTTGAAAAAAATTCCAGGGTTTTTTTGAGGGGGTACCACCTACTATATGCACACAAATTGTAAGGCACACAAACTCATGCCCACCACACACACTGCTAGTGTACGTAAACATCATAAACACAGTGCCTACACATCCCTTCACTATACATTCTGTATGCATTCATGCACAGTATATTCATATACATGCACTCTCTACACACCCACACTAAATTCACTGCAGAGATATGAGTGTATACACAGTATATAATACCTTTGGGGCATAGAATGTCAAACTGAGGAGTGGGCGGATTCAGTCTTTCGTTTGTGGAGCACAAAGTCCTACCCCTCTCTTGATAGCTCTCACCTGAGAATTGCCCATTTGCACTGTCATTTTAGGGCAGAAACTGGAAGGAGGCCAGGGTGGTAGAGTCTCCTGTATTATTTCAAAGTAGAGTGTGCCATATCTTGTGTGTGTCTCCACAGTTTGGCTATAGAGTGTGATGTTTGACCATGTCATGTGGTATACCTGTTAGATAGATAGATAGATAGATAGATAGATAGATAGATAGATAGATAGATAGATAGATAACCTACTTACTAACAGGTATACTAGCTCTGTACTGATGTCATATATATATATATATATATGACAGCAGGAGAATCAGGTGGACATGGTATAGGGGAAACCCATTCTGAGCCTCATATTTTCTAGAGTAAGTGGCTAGAGGGTTCATAGCAGTTCCAGATGCATTTGAGTATCAGGGACTCGCCATTGATAGCCATGGTGCCCTCTTCCACCTGCAAACAGAGTAAAATACCTGCTCTAGAGTGTTGTCCAGTTGGCACGCAGAGCACCCAGCGTAGCTTAGTAAGCTCGGTGAACAAGCTCTTTCATTAGAGAATTGGTGACTCAGTGAGTACAGGCAGAGGAGGTTTCTGCTCCCTTGAGCCTGACTCAGGAAGTGTACTGCTGGGAGAAGATGAGGGATGAAGGGTGGAGAGTATAGCTAGGACAAGCCTGGTGGTCATCAGAGAAGGGACCGGAAAGAGTCCAGGATGAGCCAGAAAGAGCAAGAGGAGCATGATTTAAGCTGTGGGGCTGGACTTGAAAGGGCTAAAACATAGCTAGGTATCCTTCTATCTGGAGGCCAGCGAGCCGGTGTGTCAGAAAAGAGGAGTTAAGGGTGATTGAGCAAGGTATTGAGGGTCCCAGATCCAGATCCCAGCCAGCAAGGCAGTGAGGAGAGGGTAGCTGAAGAGCCATGAGCAGGTTGGAGCAAGGTGGTTTTTACTCTGAGGGAGGCAGGGGCACTGGATGCCTGGAGCAGAAATGTGATGACCTGAAGGCGTGGAGAACACTCATTCTTACTCCCAGGGATTCCTGACAACACATATTTACTGGAAAGGGCTCTGAGGTAGAAAAAATTTAAGGGAAATATTTCTTGCCCTTGTGGATTCATAGAATATCTGAACGTAGCAGGTCAGCTTTCCGCTTGAGAGACTTTACCATCATCGTAAGACTCCCCTAGCTTGCTTAGCTGAAAGCTGCTTGCTTCTGTATTCCCAGTAATGTGCAGTTTCACACACAGGGAAGCCCACTCTGCTTTTGGAGCCTCTTAGGAATTTCTCCATGATGGCAAGCCCCTCTTTAGGCTCTTCCTTTGTGAGGCCCTGTGTACCTTGTTCGTCATGCCAGAGAGATGCGGATAGTTCACGGGCTGCACTTACACACCCAACTCACACTCATCCTCACTGCCATTGACTCAGTGTGGACTCATAGCGACCATACAGGACACAGTAGGCCTGCCCTGGCAGTTTGCAAGCCTGTAGCTCTCTGTGGGAGTAGAAAGCCCTGTCTGCTGCCTTCTGGCCCCAGAGCAGTCATGGCTGCTTTGATGAATCACATCACTGTGCCCAGCCCTCTCACCTTTGCTAGAAAGTGAAGAGAGCGATAACTGGTGAGGTTGTTCTTGCTAGGCAGCGTGCAGGTTTGTGCAGTGGGGGACACGAGAAACAAGAGATTGGGCTGAACAGACGTGCGTGCTCACAGCACTTTCTTCGTCCCTGGTGTACAGACCACAGAGGAGAGCAGCTGCCACACGACCACTTCGTCCCTCGTGTCCATCTGCTCAGACCGGCACCTCTTCTCCGGCATCGATGGCGGCACTGGGTTTGCATGCCCTGAGCAGGTGGTGGCTCTGTGGGCCCAGGAGGGCATTCAAAATGGCAAGGAGATTTTGCAGGTTTGGAAATGGATGGCCACAGCTGCTCCGCTGAGAATGGGCTGAGGGTGGGGTGGGAGCCCGAGAGGGTTACTGTGCTTGGCCTCTGCTCTCTGGCTTCCTTACTCCTGCTGCAACAGAGAATCCCAGACAGGGAAATTCTCGGGAAACTTTTCTTTTTGGCTATTAATATATAAAAATTTTAATTTTGAAAGAGCATAAATAAAATACAGAGAAAACAACAGTGATAAAAACACTCTGAAGGTAGGTTTTCATGTATTAGATACTTCCCCCTTTGCCATGCTAACCTTTCAGGCTTGTTGCTTGGACAAGGCAGCACTCCGACGGGCGTTGGAACAAGCACACTTTTGTGGTGGCATCAGAGTCAGAGAAGGTGCATGTATATAGTCAGCACTGACCACTACATAAGGGCATGCATTCTGCCAAGTCCTTTGATCAAAAAAGACCTAGGTGGGAACTGTGCCACTTGGCTCCACAGGCCAGCCTCGCATTCCTGGAAGCCATGGGGGTTTCCTGCCCATGCTCCTCCATTTCTTCTGCAACTGGCCCAGGAGACTAGCCTGGTGTAGCTCTTGCTCTTGGACTTAGTGTCACACTGTGCAGTAGTCAATTTAAAATAAATATAGCAAAGATTCATTTTTAAACATTCATTGTTTCATTCTGTATATGTGGGTGGTAAGATGCACATAACATCTCTTTTTAAGTTTATTTTTCAAAATTCTGAGAGAGAAGGAAGATTTCATTTTCTGTAATACTTTTGACCATGGCTCATGTCCTCTGATACATAATTTTTCTACCAATACAAATCATCAGTGTGTGTGTGTGTAGATAGATAAATAGATAGATAGATAGATAGATATTATGGAGATATGAAATATGTGTCAGGATTCTTTACATATATTACGTTAGGAGTCTCTCCCAGAATTCTTTTAGTTTGAAATGGTAAAAACTCAACTCCAAGTGGCATAAGAAAAAAGGAGAATGTAAAATAAAATAATAATTTATAAATTATTAAGGGTTCATGAGGAAGGGGGCAATGGGGAGGGAAGGGGAGGGAAAAAAGGAAAATGAGCTGATTCCAGGAACCCAAGCGGAAGGCGAATTTTGAGAATGACGAGGGCAACGAATGTATAAGGGTGCTTTACTCAATTGATGTATGTATGGATTGTGATAAGAGTTGTATGAGCCAAATAAAATGATTTTTTTTAAGAAAGAATGTTAGTGGCTTACAGTGGTGGGCAGTTGGCAGAGTTAATTTAGCCACTGCTCTCTGTAAGTGCCTGTATCAGTACCCTTTCATCTCTAACTGCTTCCAAATTTTCCTTTGCTATCAAGTTAATTTCAACTCATCATGATGCTAGGGGGCAGAATGGACTTACCCCTTTGGGTTTCCAAGAATTTAAATCTTTATGGGAATAGATAGCCTCTACTTTATTCCTCAGGGAAATGGGGTGGTTCAAACTGTTGACCTTGAAGTTAACATCTTATTGCATTACCCACCACACCACCAGAGCTCCTTCCAGTGCCCTTAGCCTTGGGCAAAGTCTCCTCTCTATAGCTCCATACAGCCTTTATAATTATTGGGTTTAGGTGGGGGGAAGGGCCCCTCTCTTGCTATTAATCCCCATGAAGTACTATGCATGGAGTCATATTCTTCCTCATGTGTCCCTGGCTCAGGCACAGTGGGATCTCCTATTGACAGCCTAGGAGTTGGAGTGGGGGCGGCCCCAAGAGGAAAAGTCTCAGGCAAATGGGAGAGCCAAGGAAAATGGAGTCTGGAGTCAAATTGTTGAGAGACTTAAACTCATCTTGAATGTCCCTTGGGATTTATTTCTAGAGCCTCGAATTCAGTGTGGATGAGAAGGTGAACCTTCTGGATCTGGCCTGGGCTATCGACAACAAGCTCCTGATGGTCACTGGTGTCATTCAGCAAGCGGCCCTGGCCTCCTACCACCAGGAGCTGAGCTACCTCCAGTAAGAGGCTGGGAGAGGTTGTTTCAAGGCTAGGGGTGTGGTTTGTTCTCAGGGGTCCGGGACTGGCAAGGGTCTGGGCTGCTGCCTTGCCTGCCCCCACCACCCTCTATAGGCAACTTGTGATGGGACAAGGAAAAGGGTCTCTGGTGTAGGGAGAGACGCTTTGCCTCTTCCTAATAGGGCCTAATGAGCAAGGGGCCGCCTACGGTTATTCTTGCCACAGGTCTTGCATACTTGGTGAGAGGCTTAGAAAGCCAGATCTCAAAATCCTAACCTAATCCCCTTAATAATATCCCAAGCAGCTGAATCCAACTTAAAACTTATGTGACTGACATTTTTCTTGCTATTATGGAGGTGCAAATGTTCTCCAGACCAGCCCATGGGGCCCCCAGGCTTAAGCCAATTGACTGAAAGCGCACAAAAAAAAAATTGCTTCTTAGACCTTTTCACTGAGCACAACGTGGCAGTTGGCACCGTGTTCCATTACAACAGAGCTCTGCTTTCACTCAACGGGTTATTCATGTTGTTCTGCTAAATAGATTCACAGGGACAAAAGTTGATAGTATTTTATAGAAAGATAACTTTTCCAACAGTTTTGTTGGCATATAAGTCATGTATCATACAATTCAGTGGTTTAGACATATTTTAAAAGAATTGTGTAGGCGTCACCACAATGAGTTTTAGAATATTTTCTTCATTCTGGTACCCTTTATTATTAACTCCCCATAGCCCCCAGTCTCCCCTGCCACAACCGGAAGGAGCTATTAATCTAATTGCTGTTTCTATAGATCACCTATCCCGGATTTCATATACAGAAAATCCTACAAAACAAAATAAACACCAAAAAACCTCAATTCAAAAGCAAGTCGACAATAATATAAACCAAAACGAATAAAGTCATTTAATGTCAGGATACACCATTAGAGAACCATTCTTCAAAGACTCAAAGACAAGGCTAGCCCGCACTCAACACCATCATGTTGGCTGTTTTTTGTCGTTTATGCAGACCCAGAGTTTGAGGGCCCTGCAACGGTATGTGCTTCTGTGGGAAGCTGACAGAGTAGTAGCTACATTTGACAGTGTCTCCTTCCTGTGGGCAGGGGGCAAATGAAGCAAATGGTGCAGGAGCGAGACAAGGCAAGACAGGACCTGGAGAAGGCTGAGAAGAGGAACCTGGAGTTTGTGACAGAGATGGATGACTGCCACTCTGCCATGGAACAGCTCACGGAACGCAGGATCAAGTAGGTGCCACCGAGACAGCTTCTGGGTCAGAGCCTGGCACAGTAGCCCTCTAGAATCACAGCAGCTGTCCCCAATCTGGTCCCTACACCCTGGCCAGAGGGTGGGTGAAGGACAAATAGCTGCTACCCAAGTGGCAGTGCTATAGTTCTGGTTCATTGAAGGCCTTACTTGAGCCAGTAGAAACCAGAAAATGTGACTTTTTGTTTTGTACCATCAGTCAGGGGCCTCCAGAGTAACACGGTCAGTACGATAGATGGGTGTTCATATGGGTGGAAACATGGAGGGATACACGTGATTCATTTATTTTAGAAAACTGCCTCCTGGTTGTGAGGCTTGGCAATTCTAAAATCCATCGGTCAGATGGCAGGTTGGAGACTGTCTGCAGGATGGCTACGGTCTTAAAACATCCTTCTCCTTCCAGAAACCTTAACGTCTGCTCGGAAAACCTTCAACTTATTGCATAACCCCCCCCCCCACACACACACACACACACACACACACATCATGGATCATGACCTGTTTTACTGAGGACTGACAGGCTTAAATGCTAATCATATGTAATGCCCTCATAGCAATACTAAGCCAATATGTTAATAAGCAGTGGAGCCCCATGGCCTACCCAACGGCACACATGAAATTAGCTATCACAAGACTCCTTGAAAGATGAGGGTACAATAGAAGCATCAACTGAACTCTGGGTGGGGCTGGTGCAGTATGCACTGGCTTCTCATTCTATATGCCTATGGGCTGCAGACATTCGTCTCTACCCTACCTCTACTCTCTTTGCTCAATCCGTTGGACCTGCCCTCAGCTCAAGGAAGACCTTTAACTATTGTTTGTGCTTGTGATGGGTGTTATGTAAGATATTTTTTGCAAACAGCTTCAGGAGTTCAGCAGGTAGCACTCAACACAGCGAAGGTACCCCAACACCTCAGTCTTACCTCTCATCATCCTTCATACTGAACAGTCTTAGGGGGAACTCTGTATGGTATGTTTGGTGATGGCTTCAAGGCCAGAGAAAAGGATGTAAGAAAACCTAGCCACATATATATCCACACTGCATCAGGGAGAAGGTTTTTTTCACCCCTATTGAGAGAAAAGTCTTGGCCAGAGGTGGCTAAACTCAGCTAGTGATTCACCTTCCTGAATCTTTTGTTTACTGAAGGTGCTCTGCTGGAAACAGCTGAGGCTACATGAAATGATCTTCTACATTTCTCTTTCTCTCATACTGGCTCATGCCAGAAGTCAGAACACTGGCTGCCTGCTCCCTGGTCTGTCTTCCTTCACTGGTGGGCAAGATGTCTGTGGGGCATGCCCTTTTAGAATCCTGCTTCCTTGCCCCTAGCCCCTTGCCCTTTGGGTAAGCTGAGTCCTTTGGTCTCCTCATCTCTAACCTGAGAATGGTAATGAGCCCTGTCTAGCATGGAGGGATGACCAACACAATATGTCGAGCTTCCTAATTCTGATGACTGTGCATAGGCCCAATCATGTGCCTCAGGAAACAGAGAGAGTGAGAGAGACGTCATAAATGATGCAGAGTCCTGGCGTGGTGAAAAGGTTGGCCCCTTGGCACCTTGCCTCTGTGTGGGGTCATGTTCTCCTGGAAGGACCAGCAGTGAATGTGGTGTCCAGTGTCTGGTCCCTGCCTTCAGAACACTCATACTTTCTATCAAACAGGCGGCTATAAAGCCTAAAACTGTCAGTAGATATACAATCTTCCAGAAGGCCAGGCCATGTGTGACACTGGGGAGGTAGTTTAAGGAGGTGTCCCAAAAGGTACCCTCAGTCTCTCCTTTGTGGGTATTGTAGACACCTGGAGCAGGGATACTGTGGACAATTGGCCCTGCTTCGCTCAGAGTTGGAGATGGAACAAGAGCTGCTCTGGCAGCAGACCAGCATGCAGAGGGCTAGGCTGGAGGAGGACCTTGAAGCCCTGCACAGGGAGGAAGCCTGCTTGCAAGAGAGGCTATCATTGGTGCTAAAGGTATGAGGGTGCTATACAAAGAAAATGCATGTGCACAAAGCTGGGAGTACATAAAGCTTGATTTTCTCCTCACAACTGTGTTCCCTGACAATTGCCCCAGCCAGCTCTAGGGTAGTATAGCTACTTCGTGGCTATTGCCTGCAGCTCTGAGCTGGTAGATAGGGGCCAGGGAAGGTCTGCAACAGCATCTGGCACGCCTGCATCCCCAGAGACCAGGAACATATTGTGGCTTTAGCAAAAAAAAAAAAAAAAAGCCAGGACCTGAAGCTCACCTAGCAGGAGCCCCACTGTATTTCCAGGAGCTGAGAGGTTCATGGGTGTGTGCCACCCAGTCCTTACCACAGCCGGCACTTGATCCCCAGGGATTACTTCTCAGGAGAGACAGGAAGGCCCTGAATCCCTGTCTTAGTTGTGAGGCCTCTGGGGAGAGGATGGCATAGCAGGTGAGAGGCAGAAGTAGCTGAGCTGACTGTCTCGGTGGACTTTCTTCCCAGTCCTTTTTGCACTCCAGCCTGCCTGCCTTCTCCGTTTTCATCTTGGCTCCTTTTTTCTCTCCCTTTCTACCTGTCCTCCCTCCCTTGATGTCTGTCTCCCTTACTCCAGCTCCTGGCTTTTCAACCCTGCGGAGCACTCAGCAGAGCCTTACCTCTTAGTTATACACTGTGTCTCAGAAGTAATTCCACATCCTTCTGATTCGTCATTGCAGCTTTCAAGTGTCTGTAAACACTGGACTTTTCCCTGACTGGATATATGGACTGCATTGATGTTATTTCAGATCTCTTATTTAGAAGTACACCCTGAAATCATTTGTCTCTAATCTTCTTTCCTAGCTTATTGCTGTTGAGCTCTTGAAGTGGGAGAAGTAGCGGCAGTGGGAAAGCACTGGGCACTTCAGTGTCTGCATGTCTGGCTTAGGAGCTGGTCTACTAAAGAAATGTTATGGGGGCCACCACGCACCTCCTCTGGCTACACACAGAAGAGGAGACTCCAACACCAACCCAATGCCAATTGGCACAGGGCAGAAGTTAAAGATGCCTCCCCCCACCATCTTTATGCTATTCTAACGCCAACCATCCCTAACCTTCCCATAACACTCTTCTTAGCTAGATTCGGTCATTTATTTCAGTGACCACATACAATTCACAGACAATATTCACAATTATCGAGTTAATCAGGGAAATGTTAATGATACAGGTCTTTTGTCTACAATACCATGCTGATAACCACCTCTTTCTCTGGTCCCAGGCCTCTCAGTTGCATAGTCCCTTGGCTTCTGCTTTGTTCCATGGGCCAGGAAGCCTACCACTCTGCCTCGTGGTCTCAGTGTTGCTCCTTGCTCTGTCTCATGTGCTCAGTGCCAGGGCTTCTGCTGCCTCCACGACTTACGGCATGGATCTCACATGTGCCCCACTGATGGCTCTTATTTCTTGATGGACACAGGATTCTCTCTCTCTGCTACTGAGATGCCGTGCAAGGGCATCACTGTCCGACCCATCTATGAGTGTTTCACATACCTGATTTGCCTAGTCCCACCCAATTATTTGATGAGTGTTACAAAGATATGGATAGAAGAGCCCTTTGGATCATTTCACTTCACCCCGGGCTACCTTTTGGCTCTTCTAGACATTGCTCCTTTAATACATGAAGAATTGCCTCCTGCCCACTGACATCTAGGATTTGTTTTCACAGTCGTGGTGACCCTGCTAACAGTCACTCGTACTTCAGTCATATCATCAAACCAGCATCTTCTCCTCGCCTCCTTTTACCTGAGCCCATGGTGAAAAGAGGACACTCTTCAATGGGGACTTTCCCTTGACTTGTTCTTTTTCTTTTCTTTTTCATATTGATACTAATACACCCATAAAAACTGGTAAACCAGCTACTTCATTACCACTCCCTATTTTAGATATCCCATTGCTAAATTGTCAATCCCTAACAACCAGTCCTCTGAGGAGACAAGCAAATTTTTGATCAGAAGAATCTTTATTTATGATTTAAACTTTGAGCATCTGTTTCCATAAATATAATCCAATCCAGGGAAAGCCATCAAATTAGAGCAATGTATGCCAGATCATAGTGTCAACATTTATCTTGTCATTCATTTGGGTTCTGGTCAACTCAGCCCTAGAATCCAAGGTAGATCAAATAGGTACCAGTATCAAGCTTGGGAGTTCACACACACCTCCCTGTACTTTAGATTAACTGGCCAATTCATATATTCTCATCAACCCTAACTCCCCATGGCCTAGGTCCTGATCATCAGCTTTATAATTCACAACTCATGAAATCTCCCAATGTCTTCCCCTCTTCACTCACATTTTCAAACTTCAGACCAGCCAGCCCCTCTCTCTCATCTCTAGCTTCTGGGGCCAGATCAGCAGGTGCCAATAGAACATGCCAAAATGCAGGCTGTGTCATCAGTGCGGCAGTTCCACCACTCCCACCCAAGTGGACCCAAGTGTCAGCACAGTGAGCGTACTAGGCTGCCGCCAGCTCCCTTAACTTCAGTCTGTCAGGAGCCATTCTCTGAGAGGAACACACTTCTCCCTGCTAAGATGACTCTAAAGGCAGGCAGCTCAAAATTCAAAAGGCCAAACCGATTTTTCTCCTACTCATTCTTTCAGTTGTTCTGGGTGGATCTGCATGTCTTTGCAAATAAGTGCAAAAGTACTGGTAGCAAAGGTTCTGGGTGAGGCTTCCATCCACACTGGTGAGAGCTTTCACTGCTCTCTCCAAACCAAACCAAACCAAACTCACTGCAGTTAAGTCAATTCTGACTCCCATTCAGCCTATAGGGCAGGGGGTAGAGCTGCCCTTGTGGGTTTCTAAGATTGTAACTCTTTACAGGAATAGAAAGCCACATCTTTCTCCCATGAAGTGTCTTGTGGTTTGAACTGCTGAACTTGCAGTTAGAAGCCCAGTGCGTAACTACTACACCAACAGGCCTCCAATACTCTACTTGGACTTAAAACAAAAACCCATTTCTTCAGGGAAAATTCCTAACTCCCCTTTTAACAAATCCAATAAAAATAGGCTGAATGTGAACATACAAGCTCTCTGTAATCATAAAACTGAGTATTTGTTTCTATCGCACATGATACCTATTTATAACACTAGTCAGGAGAAACCTCTATCCAACAGTCAGCTAAACACATAAACCCAAATACATCATCCTTTTAAAAACACTCAGTTCAATGTTCTTTTCTCCACCCAGATTATCCCATTTGTATGTCTACGGACTTGGGCCTCTGTTAGGGTACATCCAGGAAACCCTGGCCTTCTTATTAACTGTTTTGTTTAACCAGCCTGGTATTTCCTTCAGGCCACTCCAGAGCACTTTCACGCCCTTGACATCTCTTACATTTCTTTCAAGCACTGCCATTGTTTTAGGTAGGTACCATCATGTAGGTTTCGACCTTATGCATCTATGCCAGGTTCTGCAATATCCTCACAGTTTTTCCCGTTGAGCCTCCTGTTGCAGCCATGGTACCAATCGATCGCATCGAGAGCCTTCCTCTTTTTCACTGTCCCTTTGCTTTATCAGACATAATGTCTTCCCCAGGGGCTGGTCTTTCCTGACATGTCCAAAGTGTGCCCATCTTAGACTCTTAAGGTGCACTATAGCTGTATTTCTTCCAAGACAGATCATTTTGTCCTTTCAGCAGTCCATAGTAAGAATAACCAAAGTAATAATCTAAGAATCAAAATTTTCACTTCCCTTACCCTGACCTTTCTTTTGTAAAACCCCATGCTTTCATGAGCCTGGAGCCATTGCAGTTAATTCCACTCTTGACACCAACTGATGAAATGCCGTACGTCTGACCTCCTAGCTACACGAAGGGGGAGATTCCAATGCCACACCAGCCCAAGCTAATTGCCACAAGGCAGAATGCCTTGACCCTCTATCCTTTTTTTACCCTTATCTGATACCAACATCCCTCAGTTGGCACGCTACCTCTCTGTTGGGTTCAATAATGTATTGCAACGTCTTCAAAAAAATTTACAGGCAATGTTCATGGTTATAGAATTGCTTAAGGAAGCTAACCAGTTACAGAACGTTAAGGAAACAGGTTTTTTGGTCTGCATTGCCTCTTCTCACCCACGATGGTAGGCATCTCTTTCTTAGTGTTGCACCTCTGCCCTCTACCTCATGAGCTTAGCACTGCTCCTTTGCTTTGTCTTCTGTTCTCAGTGCCTTGGCCTCTGATACTTCTGGTGCCTCCACTACTTCAGGCAAGGATCTTACATGTGCTCACTCCTGGTGTTTCCATCTTGATTAACATGGAATGTTTCTGTCTGCAACTGTTATCATTCACTCTTATATACACAGTGCAATGGGAAAACCAACAAATTCCCTCAGTTAGCATTTCACATACCCTATTTGCTTGATATGGCCCCAAAATTTGGTGGGAGTTACAAAGACATGAATAGAAAAGCCATTCCAAGTAATTTCACTTCAACACAGCTGCCCTCACACCCTCCACCACTACAGGAACTCTTTCAAGGAAAAGCAGCTTGCCTCCCTGTAACACCTCTCCCTTATGGAAAGGTGAGAAACTTACCATTGCGTCATTGCTTGCGTTATATAGCTATTAAACCACTGGCCTGAATCTTTTAGGAAAACAGTCGATTGCAGAAGGAGATCTTTGAAGTTGTGGAAAAGTAGTCAGATTCAGAGAAGCTGGTGCTGAAACTGCAGAATGACCTTGAGTTTGTGCTGAAGGACAAGGCAAGTGCTTCTGCTTATTCTGAGTCTTTCAACTAGAATCATGGTCAGTAGTGTGGGCCATGTCTTGAAAATGATACTTGGGTGATAGAACTTTGGTTTTTTTCCTTACAAAAATCCTGTAATGGAGAGAAATCTATATAATATCTTTTTCTTTCCCCTTTTCATGACAAGTCACTGTGACCTAGTGCTACCCCGCGTAGTATGGCCTCTGTACTGATAAAGCCAGGACCCACTAATAGTACTTGGGATTAGCCAGAGAGGCCAAAGGAGCACTTAGAGCGTGGTGCCATCATATGTCATCTACCCTAAGGACGTTGCTGGGAAGGGAGAAGTTGCACCAGAGACAAGGCAGAAGTGCATCCCAGCCACCACAGGCTCCGGGTCCTAAGAAAACGCTGTTGGTGGCAAGACCTTTTAAACAAGTTTGAAAGTAGGTAGACTGGATGCTTTTTTCTAGAGCTACTGGAAAGTAGAAGTTAGATTCCCAGAAGGAAAGTGAGGAGGTGGCCCCAGGAACCTGGCCCAAGAGGACCTGCCTTACCATTCTCTGTATTGTTGCTTTCTTTCTGGGTCTGACATCAGCTGGAACCAGATGGCACTGCACTCTTCTCTCAAGAACAGTTCATGGCGATCCTGAAGGAGTATGAATTCAAGTGCAGGGTATGTGCCAGGGAAGTTTGGGGGGCTGGGCCGGGGGGGTTCCCTCACCATCCTCAGCTCTACTGCACTCACTCTTTTGACTGCTGTGAGCAGTCACATATTAATCTTGTATTGGGTCTTACATGCCAGCATTTTGGTTGTTGGTACCCAAACCTTCACCTTTGCTCATTCCCATCCTCTTCCCCAACCATTTCTACACTGGGGCAGGGTCAAAGCTTATGGGGAACTTAGGGTTTTCTCTAAAAGCATGACCCTCTGGCTGCATCAGCAGGTCTCTAGACCTCTTGTGCAAAAAAGTCCAAAGAACTCTACTTCTTGTCTCATTGTACCTGCTAAGAGGGTGGTGTTCAACCATTAGAATGGACAGAACTGTAGGTGACCAGTGTCTGTGTAGCTCAACCTAGCTGATGGCTATGAGAGTGGCTGAGGTTTGAGCAGGCCATGTTCAGGCCCTCCTTTTGGAGGTTGAAAGAGGAGACCACTGAGAGTATCTTCTTGAAGAGACCGGGCTTCTACGTTTAGCCTTGATTCTGCTGAAAAGCCTCTAATTTGATGACGTCTACTTGCTGCGTGTGGAAGGTCAACTTGATATCTAAAAGTGGCCTCATGTTATAGCCACAAGAATGTCCCAAGAAACCAGGCCCAGTGCTCCAGACTTGACGGCTGCTATTCTTCTACTGTATATCTTTCTTTAAAAACAAAGTTGTTGTGTGGGTGTTTTTTAATCATTTTATTGGGGGCTCTTACAACTCTTGTTACAATCTATACATCAATTGTATCTGACATATCCGTACATATATTCTGTCTTTCTTTTATAGACATTTACTTTCCATGGAGCCCTTGGGATCAGCTCCTCTTTTTTTCTCTCCCTTCTCCTCCCCCAACCCCAACCCTCGTGGCCCCTTGATACATTGTAGATTGTTAATTATTTTCAAATCTTACTCCGACCGCCATCTCCCTTCCCTTCTAGTTTCTGTTGTTCTCCCCCCTGACTGGGGGTACGGGATTATATGCTATTCATTGCTATTGGTGTCTCCTCTCTCCCCACTTCGCCCCCTTCCCCCTACCCTTTTGTTGTCTCTATTCCCATTCCTGTTCCTGGTTCCATGTGTCGTGAGTTTTATCTCTTGCCTATGCCTATGCGCATGCTCCCGTCTAGTCTAGATTGGGAAGCGGCACTGAGGTCGTGATAGCGGGGAGTGAGAAGCTGTTGAACTCATTGGAGTACAGTCCTTCATAGTACTGTGCAATTACCCTTTTGATTTTATTAGGGTTCATTGTAATGTCCCTTGTTTCATTCCTCATCCTTGCTATTGAAATTTGTTCCTTCCTTTCTTTGGTTAGGTTTTCCATGGTCTTTTGATTCTGTTAATCCTTTCAAAGATCCAGCTTTTAGCTGCATTTCTTTTTTCCATAATTTTCTTGTTTTCCCTTTCATGAATCTCAGCCCTTTTTATTTTTCTTTTGCAATTTGTAGGATTATTCTGCTGACTGCTCTAATTGGTGTAAGTTTTGTGTCAGCACATCAATCATACGTCTCTTTCTTTTTCATGTGCTTACATATTACTATCAGACTTTCTCTGATAGCGGCCTTTGCTGTCTCAAAGGTATTGGTAACTGTATTCTCATTGGTTTCTAGAAATTTTCTAATTTCATATCTTTCTGAGCCAGTAACCACTCCTTTTGCAAAAGAGAGTTATTTTTCTTACAATTTTTTCCCTTGTTTTCTTCATCATCCTTCTGTCGATTTTCAGCCTTATGTTATAGTGGTCGGAGAGAGAAGTCGGTATGGTCTCTTTATGTTTGAATTTACACAGATTCAACTTATGTCCCAGCATGTGGTCTATCTTTGAGTATGTGCCATGGGGGGCTTAAAAAGAATATGAGGGTGTTTTTGCATTTTGGTGGAGCGTTCTGAAAATATCTATCAGGTCAAGTCATTTAATCATAATGTTTAGATCTGTTGCCTCCTTGTTAAGCTTCTTTCCTTGTGATCTTTCTCAGAGAATGGTGTATTAAGGTCACCTACTATAATTGTTAGCCTGTGATTTCTTTTATCATCTTTTGGAGTGTTTGATAAATTTTGTGGACGTCGCGTTGAACATGAATATATTTATTATGTTCACTGGTTCTTCATCTACTGTTCCCTTGAACATTATATAGTGCCCCTACCCCTTATGTCTTGTTATGGCTTGTACCTTGGGAACTATTTTTACAATCTGAGGTTAGGATTGCAACCTTTGCTTTTTTTTGAATGGCCGTTTTCTTGGTATATTTTTCTTCAGCCTATTTTTGTCTGTAATCATAAGATGTGTATCCTATAGGTAGCAGCCCAAGGGGTTGTGTTTTCTAAGTCAGGCTGCTAACCTCTGCCTTTTATTGGCTGAGTTCTGTCCATTGTTATTCAGGGTTATTATATCCAGCTGTGGACTCTGTGATGTCATCTTGTACCTTTTGTGTTGAATGTTTTCCTACCTCCCTTTCTTATCAGTGTGTTGTCCATTTGTGTGTGGTTCATTCTGCCTTTCTTTGCCACTGTTATCTTGGGGGCTGTTTACTCTTTGTTTACATCTGGGTGGAGTTGTTTTATGTGGCAGTCTCTTGTTTTTGTTTGGTGAGTGATGTTTTTCTGCCCATACCGGTTAGATAAGGATCTTTTGTAGGGCTAGTTTCTTTTATCGTAGTCTTTGAGTTTTTCCTGTCTGGGAAGACTCTAACTTCTCCATCTATCTTGATAATTTGGCTGGATAGAGTATTCTTGGGTTTGTGTTATTTTCTTCAATTTCTCCTCTTCACAGTGTCCGCTGATTGGTCTCAACAGACTCTTGTTTGAGTTCCTTTATAGGTAACTGTTTCTATTTTCCCTAGCTGCTCTTATGAGTCTGTCCTTTTCCTCTAAGTTGGATAGAATAGCTGTTATATGCCTTGGTGATTTCTTCTTGGGAATTCAGTCCAGCTGGTGTTATTTTGGCCTCCTGAATAGTTGCCTAGTTTTCATTTATTAATCTGGAGAAGTTTTCCCCTAAGAATTTCTACACTATTTATTATGCCATTGACTCTTTTGTTGTGCCTTGTTCAGGTAGTTCAATTATTCAGATGTTGTTCTTCATAGCATCAAACATGGCTCTCAGCTTTTCTTCAGTTTCTTTGATTATCTTGGCTAACTGCCTTTCCCATTTGCTGAAGTCTGCCTGTTTATCCTCTAGGCCACTGGTGCAATTCTCTGCCTCATCAAGTCTTTTGGAGAAGTCTGTGAATTCACTACTGGATTTGGTTATCTTGTCCCTGAGGTCTTTTATTTCCCTTTGGTGCGTGGCCTTTATCTCCTCTATCATTTCATCCTTTTTTTATATTGCTTCCCTCATATTCTGTATAACTCCAAGCAGAAATCCTGAAGATTGCTTTCTGTTTGCAGATCAATGTCTGCTTCTACTATACATGTCATTATGTTCAGGACTTCTGGCATTGCCTTTTGTTTCTCCTGTTTTTTCATTGAGGTTTTTGTGGCTGGTTGCTGTTTGTGTTGTGTTGTTTTAGAAGAGCCTGGTGCCATTTTTCAGAAAGTCAACAAGCACTGGTCTCCTACTTTGGAAAACTCATTGGAGTGCGTCATTGAACTGCCTGCAGCTAAATGTACTAGGTCAGGCTACCACTTTTTCCTCCTGTGGTTTTACTCCTTACCTAGCCAACCCGTATCCTGTTATTTAGAGGTTACGTTGGATGGTCCTCTCATGGGACTCTGGTTGGGTGATTGTGGACTGGGGAGGATGACACTGCACTGGATGATCTTACAGGAAGCCATGGTGGTGTGGCCCACAGCGGCTTGGAACACCTCAGGGGAAGTGCGGGGGTGCTTCCTGCAGCGGGATTGCCACATAGTGTTGATGGGTGTGC
Organism: Tenrec ecaudatus; assembly: GCF_050624435.1. Taxonomy (NCBI): domain Eukaryota; kingdom Metazoa; phylum Chordata; class Mammalia; order Afrosoricida; family Tenrecidae; genus Tenrec; species Tenrec ecaudatus. Next base: position 204,337 of record NW_027459686.1, on the reverse strand, counting down.
CCACTTTAGTGTAGAGCACTGCAGATAACAGACGGAATTGTTCTAGTAGCAAGATCTCCCATATAGGTCACACAGATGCTCCCACAGCAGTATGGCACACTGGAGAGGGCTCACACAGAGCTGTCTTAAGTTGTGTAAAGCACGGCAGCAAGTAGGAGGAAGTTCCCTCAGCCATGTGGGACCACAGAGGACGGGGAGGGGCCCAGGGACCCTCCCAGCCACATGGTGCACCGTGGAGGGTGGTTGGGATTTCCATCATCTGCTTACAGGGCTTTGGAGGGTTGATGGGAGTTCTCCTAGATGTTTTAAGGGGAGATTCCCCCATTTGAGGTGTGGCAGAAGACAGGCAAGATTTCCCCAGCTGCTTGTAAGGCTACAGAGGGCAAGTGGGCAGGAGCTGCCCCAGCTGAGTGGAGGATGGATGCAGTTGCTCTAGGCAAAGAGCAGTGACCTGGAGCCCAGCAGTGACATGTGAAAGGAAAGACAAGAAAGAAAAAAGACCAGGTGGTGGGTACCGAGGCCAATTAGACTGTGGAAGAAGGGAGAGAGAAATAACAGCCCCAGTCACCTGACTGTGGGGCTGGAGGGGTTTAAACCCTGCTGAAAGGCAGCAGTAAGCTGTGGTTGTGTTGAAGTTAAGCCTTTGTGCTGGCCAAGAGAGCTCAGATCCAGCCGAGACTGTGGCAGGGGAAAGGCTAAGCCATAGCCAACCTCTACAGTAGTAGCCCAAACCCCACAGCTCTTCAAGACCTAGTGTCTGCTCATCTTTAAGATGCTCTGCCTGTGACCCAGAAGAGTGATATTTCCCTCTCAGTGACTCTCCTCCACTGATTTCTGCAGAGTCCCTCTGGAATGCTACTCCATCACCATCTTGCCACACAGACCTATTCATCTTTTTCTTATTGAAGTGTTTCAATTACGTATATCATTGCCAAAATCTTTTTCCTAATCTGTAGATAACATTTTTACTTTTTTGATGAAGTTTTTGTTTTACTTTTCTTAAGTCCCAGACTTCAATTTTGTCTTCTGTTACGTGTGTATCCTTCATTAATATTTGACATTTTGTGTATCCCCTGCAATAGCACTCTTAAGTTTGTCCATGTTTTCTCATTGATTTTCTGGTATTTATTTTTAGATATTTGATCCATATTATATGTTTTTGTGGGGTTGTGGGGCATTAGTCTTATTTAATTATTCTGCAAGTCGAAATCCAATTTTTCCTGCACCATTTGTTAAAGAGACTCATCTTTATGTGGTTATTGTAAATGGTATTGATTCCTTGTTTTCTTTTCCGGAGTTATCTTTGTTAGTATGCAAGAATCCTGTTGATTATTATATGTCAATTTTGTTTCCTGCCATGTTGCCAAATCTTTTTATATTTTCTAGCAATATTTTTGTTGAGCCTTTGGTGCCTTCTATGTATAGAATCAGATCGTCTGCAAATAGTGACAGTTTTACTTCTTTGCCCATTTGGATTTTTGAAACTTCTTTTTGTGTCCTGATAGCTCTGGCTAACTTCCAGTACAATGTTGAATAAGAGTGTTAATAAGGAGCATTGTTGTGTAATTCCATCTGAAAGAGGAATGAGTGCTTTCAGTTTCTCCCTATTGAGTAAGATGCTGGCAGTTGGTTTTTCATATATGTCCCTGATTTCATTGAGAATTTCCCTTCGAATCCTATTTTTTAGTATTTGTATCTAGAATGGCTGTTAGATATTATCAAATACCTTTTCTGAATCAATTGAAATGCTCATGTGGTTGTTTTTCTTTTTTATATGGTAGATCACATTCATTATTTTTCTCATTTCAAACCATCTTTGCATCCCTGGAACCAATCTCACCTGCTGTGGTTCTTTTGCTTAGCTTTTTGATAGATTGTTGGATTCTGTTGGCCAGGATTTTGAGATTTTGCCCCTATATTCATAAGGGATATTGGTTTACAGTTTTGTTTTGTTTGAAATATTTATTTCTGTTGACAAATAAATGAAATTTTGTCTTAAAGCATGGTGCAGCATGGGTAACAATGTTCACTCACGGTACTCACATGTGGGTGTATCTGCATGTGGGCGGACCCACCTAGAGACAGATAGAGGAGCGGTGTCTTGGTTCCTAAGAACATTGGTAACACAGAAAAATATGAGAAAAAAGACAAAAAGGATGGTAATAGAAATAAATTAATAAAAATATCTATTAAAGGCAACAAAAGAGAGACAATGGGAAGAAAACATAAAATTTAAATTTACAAGACATATTTTTGTTTTAAATTCTATACCATTGGCTAAATTAACTACACTATCAATAAAATTGCCTTATGCCCAAGGGGATGATTGATAATGTTCTCTAACAGAAAATAACAATTATATCTCTGAGGTGAACCAGAGCCAGATGAACCATAAATATGTGAATGGATTTTGAGCTTGCACTTAATTCTAGCCTCAATCTAAGTACAATTAGTTCTTATGAAATGGCCCTATTTGATGCTCGTCCTCATGAAGAAATCACTCAAGACATGAATGCTATAGGAAAGTGTAATGAAGAAACTAGATGGTGCCCACCTATCAGAAAAAAATAGCATCTGGGGTCTTAAAAGCTGGTCTTAAACAGCCATCTAAGTGAGGGATCAACTAAGTCCATGTGGAAGAAGCACACCAGCCTGTAACATCCTAGGATTTTAACTCATGAAATTCAAATCTGAAGGAGGGAATGATATCAGCTTCAATTATGAACACCTGGTTTTAAGGTTGTGGATAACATTTGCAAGCTCTGGGGAATCCTCTCTGACCAGAGCCATGGGATGTGAACAGCCCTGTTATCAGACAGATAGCATTGTAAAATTGGTTATTACAGATGTATTTAAGTTAAAATTTATACATCTCCCTTTTGACTCATTTTAAATATATTCCAGTTCTTTTAACCTCTGCTTTCTTTTCTAGAGCTTTTTTAATCTGTTTTCTTTGTTATTGTTGTTAGGCTTTTAAAAATACATTTTTCTGTATATGAAATCCAGGATAACTGAATCTATATAGACAATGGTTTTGGGGGCTGTGGCAGGGGAGGTTGGGGGAAATAACATGAATACAATAAAGAAAAAATGTTCTAAAATTGATTGTGGTGATAATGATTATTACAATTTATCTTAATATAATTGAGCTGTTGTATGACATGTGAGTCATATGCCAATAAAAGTGTTTTTGTAAATGAATTAAAACAATTTTTCCAAGCTGTTCTCAGCCTGCTAATTGTTTCTGTCTTGGAAATTTCAACGACAATATGTTCCAGTGTTTTCTTTTGGGATCTGTGGTGTTTTGGGTTCTCTCTGCTTCCTGGAGAATTATTTTCTCCTCCTCTGTTCTGTTAAGGAAGTATTATTCCGGAATTTCTTATATGGATAGAATCCCACTTCATTCTTATGTTTTCTTCAGATTCTTTTGTTCTTTTAGCTGATTGTATCACTCATAAATTGGAGTTAAGAGATATGCCTTCAAACTCACCAATTCAGCTTTCCATTTCTTCAATTCTCTTACTCTGTTCTTCTAAATTGTTGCCTAATTCTCTTATCTTAATATTTTCTGCATTTCTTTTTAGAGGTTTTTGTTGAAGATATCTAGCTTTTCTATTCTGACCATTGTTCTCGCAAACTCTTTGTTGAAAGTACATGACAACATTTTTCTGAATTCAATTTATGATAGTTTCAGAGCCTGTTCTTTTTAAGAAAATTCCTTGAGATCTGAGTGTTGTTCATTTGTTAATCCTTCTTCTTATGAATCAGGAGTGACTGCTGCCACTGCAGCATCGTGGCCGGGTATTACGGTTGGGAGGGCTGCTAGATTTTGTGGGAGTCGATGACTTTGTTGAGTAGTGCCAGAAATGAATAATAGAAGAGGGACGGGGGAGGGAAAAAAGGCTTTGGGCAGTAAAAGGCTGTACTAAGAAAAGTTGGGAGGGGGAGGAACACTGTACTTGAGTGTATTCTTCCCTAAGGCCAAGAGCTTCTTAACATAGTCCGTCAAAGCACAGGCAATCTTCAGGAAAACCATCATGGTGCCAAGTTTGTCCTTGGGATAGCCTAGGCTGGTCCTTTGGGACCTATGCTCCGGGAACTGTGCAGGCCAGCTTGCTTGGAGAGCTGGAAGCCACATGGGACCTGCGTGCTTATTACACGTGAAGCTTTGGACCCTGCTCACAATGATAGTCTTTGAGGAGTGGAGCTGGGTTGCTGTAGCCAGCAGTGCAGAATGGAGCTACAGATGGGTAGCAGGAGACCACTGGGCGCCTCTTCAGTGGACCTGCTCTTTCCTTCCCTTCTCTGCTTGCTCCCACAGTCTCTGATATATGGAAGCCTCCTTTTACTTCACTTTCAAGCCATTGTCTGAGATCACAGGCCACCTGTCTTTTCTTAGGGCCTAGTCTATCCTGGTTGTTACATAAGGATCTACCTGTGTGTATGTGTTCAGTTGGACATGTTCTAGTCCCCTTTCTTTAATGTTTTTAAAAGTTTCTATAGAACTGGTGTCAGCACTTCTGAATTTTTTATGAAATATCCCAGTGAAGCCATCTTGCCATTGATTTTCTTTTTATATATATTTTTGGCCTTTTTTGAAGGGGTGGAGCAGGGGGTTAATCACATTCTGAATTGCTTATTTCATAATTACTCTGCTTAAACCTATTTCTATTCATATTAGTTTAGGTATGTCGTATATTTTCAGGAATTTGTCCCATTCATCTGCACTTTCAAATCTGTTGCAGTTCTTTTTCATAGTGTTATGATTCTTTATTCAATGAATATGTTGTGTTGTCTCCAGATTCATTTCTTTTGATTATTTGCCCTCCACCCCCCCCCCCCCCCAGTATATCCAGTAGTTTGTTTCAGTGATCCTTTTCAAAGAACCAACTTCTGGTTTGATTGATTTTTTTCTGTTGTTTAACTGTATTCTATTGCATTTCTTTCTCACTGGTATTTATTATTCATTTCAGCTAGTATCTTTGGCCTCTTGCTCTTCCTTTCCTTTTTGTTCAAGTTTTCATTTAAACAATTGATTTTCATCCATCTTTTTAAATATGGGCATGTATTGCTATGAATTTCCCTCTGAGAATGGTTTGTGCTGTGTCCCAAAGGATTTGGTATGTTGTGCTTTCCTTTATATTTGATACCAAGTATATTTTTATTTCACTTTTAATTTTTTACATAGAGAAATTGTTTTCTAGTCGTACAATATTTAATTTTGGTATAATAATAATTATTCATTTTTATTCTTCCTGTGATTGATTTCTTACTTCATACCATTATGGTCAGAAAGTATGCTTTGTATGATTTTAATGTTTTAAAACTTGAGATTTGTGGCCTAATCTGTAGTTGGTTCTGGAAAAATTATCCTGTGAAAATGTCTGCTGATGATGGATGGAGTGTTCTAAGTTAAATTGGCTTATGATTTTCTTTATGTTCTTAATGTCCTTATTGATTCACTTTTTAAATGTTCTGTCGAGAACTGAAATTGAAGGTTTCAAATCTACAAATATTAATAGCGGCACTGTAATTTTTTTTCTTTGATATTAGTGTTTGTGTCATGTTTTTGGACAGGTTAGGTGAATATATGCTAATAATTGTTGTATCTTCTTGAAGTATTAGCCCTTTTATTATGTAATAGCCTTTATCAGTATGACCACACTCCTTTTTTTGGGTGCTGGTTGCACGGAACATTTTTTCCATCCTTTATTTTCAGTCAGTTTGTGTCCTAATGTGAATGTGTGTTTTGTGTAGGTAACAAAAGATGAATCATGTTTTTTATCCAGTCTATCACTCTGCCTTTTGTGTCAATATTTTGGCTATTTACATTTTCTTCATTCTTTTAGCTAATTGGGTTTTGAGTTTCTTTTATCTGGTTTCTCTTTTTATCAATTTTCCTGTTATTTTTTGTATTTAGCATCTTTTGTTATGAGCTTTAATTCCTCTTTACATATTCTCTTAGTGGTTACTACAAATATTATACTATACAACATGCAATTACAGTAACATTTAGCATGCAATCAACAATGAATGTGAAATATTAAGTATTCCTGGTTTACTGTTCCCTCTCCTTTTTCTGTTGGTGAACCTCCAGTGACAGTAATGTACACCCTACATCCAGTAGTCGTAATATGTACTTATTTTCTGAGATCTCTGTCTGACTCCTTCCTCCCCCTTTGTGTACATTTGAGTGTTTGATTAATGTTCTTTCCTTTCCATTTAGAAAACTTCCTTAAGTACATGTAGGGCTGGTCTGGTATTGCCAAATTCCCAAGGCTTCTGGTTATTTGGGACTCTTCTTCCCTGTTTCAAAGAAATGCCTTGACTTAGTGCTTTTCTGTTGTTTCCTTTTTAATTAAAGTAGGGCGATGCCATCTATCGGTTGGCGTGTGTCACATATTGGTATAAGGAGCCCTGGTGGTGCAGATTGGTGTGATACTGCTAACCACAAGTCAGCAATTCACATCCATCTTTCTCTGTAGGGGAAAGATCAAGCTATTGCTCCCATAAACATGTACGCTCTCAGAACTCTAGGGTAAAAAAAGAAACCAAGAAACCATGGGGAGCAGTTTTACTCTTCCCATAGGGACACGAACAGTCAGAATCAACTTGAAGGCAGTGGGTTTTTACCTGTTGTTATGGAATTAAAGAATTTCCGATTTATTACCAAAGGTTTATAATTCATTACTGTGCTTAGATTTCTGGTGTTCAAATTGTGCCAGACAGGTCAACCTATCTGCTAAGTTTTTGCACTGCACCATCATTGTTTTGGTTGTTTTATTACGTGGTTCCTGAGATACTCCAGATTTACCTTGTACATTGCTGCCATTTACCCCAGAATCTGCCATTTCTCCAATGACTGCCGGTTCATTTGACAAGAGAATGATTCTTGAGGTCGATTAGGTTACCAGATGGGCTCATTGCTACAGGGATATCCTTGCTTGTTGGCTGAACTCAGTGTCTTACACTCATTCTACAGAAGGAGAAATAGCATGACCTTTCCCCCTGCGTAGCGCCCATTCTTTTCCAAATTTTAGCGTAAAGTTTCACTGTAATTTACAATGCATATTGCAAAGCACAACAACCATGCTTCTTCCCTTTGTCGCTGAATTTTCCTCCAATTTAGCTATCATTTTAACTTTCTTTCTCTTTCTCTCAGCTGGTAATCTTTGTTTTCTCGATGAGGCTGCCCTTGGCAAATATAAGATTTTAGTCAGATCGCTTTCAGTGGCAGTTTTTACTGCTATTGTGGACACTACAATGGATTTATCAAATGTTCTTTCTCTTTAAGCATCATTTCAGCTTTTTCTTTTTTTTCCCAACTGTCCATCTTGATTTTCCTGGTGAGGCTGCCTTTGATAAAAGGAAATATAAGATGGTAACCCGCTATCTTTGGTTTGATACTTTTTTCTGCTGTGTATTTTGCTGGACACCATAATGGCTTTCTGTGGCCTCTGTAAGAAACCCAGAGTCCTTTGTTCTTAATGCTGTGATAGACCTTAGTGGACTTGCTACTTCACAAGACTTTCCCCAGATTCCTTATCACCTTCAACATCCACAGCCACCCACTTAAGCAAGTGATAACTTAAAAACAGTAGTCTGACTTCCATCCTTCCAGAGAGCCACCAAGTAGACGTGCTAAGGCCCTGCTGCTCCAGCTCAGGCTCCACACATCTCTACCAGTTGTAATGGACTATGCTCCTAGGTTTTGTGTTACTAAATCTCAAGACAGAGAGACTTCGACTCGTTGTATATCAGGCATCAGCTTTCTCACACTGCTGAGTGGTAGGGATGTGTCTAAAGGAGTCCTAGTGGTACTTAGTGGCTATGTTTGGGTGCTGTTAAAATCTAGGTCAGTCGTTCAAACCCATCAGCCAGTCTGTGGGAGCGAGATGAAGCCGTCTGTTCCTGTAAAGATTTTCCACCTCAAAAACCGAAAGAAGTAGTTCTCTGCCCTATATGGTCGTTGTGAGTCAGAATCAACTTGTTATCAGCAGTGGACATTTTCAGAATACCTATTTGGAATATAAGAAGAACCACACAAGAAGCAGGCCACCAGATAAATATGACTGTGGATGCTGCTTCCAAGATCCGTGCTGCCCAGTGGAAAGGGAAATGAGCTGCAAGTGCACACAGTTGACGCATCCCACTGCCGACTGCGAGGCTGGCAGTTTGAGTCCACCCACATTGAAAGGGATATTGAAAGAAAGACCTGGTGATCTACTTCTGAAAAATCACCATCGAAAACCCTGTGAAGCACAGTTCTACCCTGACACCCATGGGATTGGCAGTACTACTCAACCGGGTGCCTAGCAAGACACCATTCTTTGTGGGATTTTTCCTATTTTAATTACCATCCATTGCTTTTTATTTTTTTAATCATTTTACTGAGGGCTCGTACAACATTTATCACAATCCATACGTACATCCATTGTGTCAAGCACATTTGTACATTTCTTGCCATCATCATTCTCAAAATATTTCTTTCTGCTTGAGCCCTTGGTATCAGCTCCTCCTTTTTCCCCTCCCTCCTAACCCTTCTCCCTCATGAATCCTTGATAAATTTATAAATTATTATTATTTTGCCATGTCTTACACTGTCCAGCATCTTCCTTCACCCACATTTCTGTTGTCTGTCCCCCAGGGGGTGGTTACATGTAGATCCTTGTGATCAGTTCCTGCTTTCTACCCCTCCGTCCCTCCACCCTCCCTGTTTCGCCGCTCTCACCACTGGTCCTGAGAGGGTCATCTGTCCTGGATTGCCTCTGTTTCCAGTTCCTGTGTGTACCAGTATACATCCTTTGGTCTAGCTGGATTTGTAAGGTAGAATTGGGATGATGATAGTGGGGAGGAGGAAGCATTGAAACTAGAGTAAAGTTGTATGTTTCATCATTGCTACACAGCACCTTGACTTGCTCATCTCCTCCCTGTGACCCTTCTGTGAGGGGATCTCCACTTGCCTACAGATGGGCTTTGGATCCCCACTCTGCACTGCCCCTCATTCACAGTGATAATAATATTTTTGTTCTTTGATGCCTGATACCTGAACCCATCAACATCTCATGATCACACAGGGTAGTGTGCTTCTTCCATGTGGGATTTATTGCTTCTCAGCTAAATGGCCTCTTTATTTTTAAGCCATTAAGACCCTAGGTGCTATATCTTTTGATAGCCAGGCACTACCAGCTTTCTTCACCACATTTGCTTACGCACCTGTGCTGTCTTCAGCGATCGTGTTGGGAAGGTGAGCCTTATGGAATGCCAGTTTAATAGAACAAGTGTTCTTGCATTGAGGGAGTACTTGAGTAGAGGCCCAATGTCCATCTGCTACGTTAATACTATAAATATATGCACATAGATCGATTATTTCCCCATTGTCATATATAAATATGTTTGCATATGTACATGCCTGTATTTAGACCTCTATAAATGTCCTTTGCCTTCTAGTTCTTTCCTCTATTTCCTTTTACTTTTATCTTGTCCCACTATCATGCTCAGCCTTCATTTGGGTTTCAGTAATTCCTCTCAGTTACATTACCCTTGAACAAGCCCTACCAGGCCTTTTACACCCTCCTCATCACTGATTTTGGATCACTTGTTATTCCATTGTCCCTGGGATTTATTAACACCACTTCCTTTCCCCCACCTCTCCCTCTACTATGTCCCCTGGAACCTTCGGTCCTGTTGTTTTCTCCTCCAGATTGTTTATCCAGACTCTTTTATCTAGACAGACCTGCAGAGATAATACTATGCACAAACCAAGACAGAGCAAAACAAAGCAACAAACAAGAAAATAGTTCAAGGTCTATTGACATTTAGGAGTGTTTTCTGGTGGAGTCTGATGGAGTGCCACACCATGGCCCCAAAGTCTATTTTTGGTATTCCCTCGAGACGTCCTTGCTCTGCTCCCCTTGCTGTTCTGTTGCACGCCTTTAGTGTTTTGCCTCGGTGTGGTGGGGTCTGATCAGGCATAATTCCCTCACTGTGTATCCAGTGTTGTCCCCTATAGGGCTATGGGCCAGTGAGGGATGTCATGTCTCATAGTGGGGTTGACCATATGGCCCTCTCTAGCTATTGGCTGCTCTGAGCAGGGATATCATCTTCAAGTCTTGGTGGGCCAGGATGTGCTCCACTCTCTCTTCCTCCCCCCTCATTTGCTCCTGTGTGCTCTGATCAGACATGTCCCTCTCCCTGAGCTGTAGCTTCAGTGCTGCCCCTAAGGTAAATTCTTCAGGGGGCAGGGGTGGTTGTCCACATAGTTGGGATTGGGGCCTGTCTCTCAGACCCCTCTACTGGTTCCCTGCTTCATGCCAGTATGTTGCATTCACATCTTAGAGCACCGCTTTGTAGTCTGGTCCCTCTTTCCCTGAGAAGATATGAATAATACACTCCCCTTGGGGGAGTTAGTGCCCTGTTCCCCAACTACTCATTTGTTTTTGTTTTTTCTCTCTTTCCCCTTCCTTTTTAGTTGTCTACCATATGTATTCCTGGATTTGGTCTGGTCCCTGCCATACTCCCTGAACCTGAACCCAGGAATGTTTATATACAATAGTTTTTTCCCTAAGCCCGTTTTGCACTTTTTTTTTTTTAAGCTTTCCTCATCAGACTCATATAGTACTTCTCATTTTCTGCTTGGCTTACTTCGCTTAGTATAATTTCCTCCAATTCTTTCCAATGTGCTTCATGCATTCATCATTACTTTTTTTCTTATTTTTTTAATCATTTTATTGGGGGCTCATAGAATTCTTATCACAATATATTCTTGATCCATTGTGTCAAGAACATATGTACATTTGTTGCCATCATCATCCTCAAAACATTTGCCTTCTATTTGAGCCCTTAATATCTGCTGCTTATTTTCCCCCTCCCTCCCCACTGTCCCCTACCTCATGAACCCTTCATCATTAATAAATTATGATTATTTTGTCATATACTACACTGTCCGATGTCTCCCACCGCCTTCTTCTCAACTGTCCCTCCCCCAGGGAGGAGACTATATGTAGATTCTTGTAATCAGTTCCCCCTATCCACCCCACATTCTCTCCATCCTCCAGGCATCGCCACTCTCACCACTGGTCCTGAATGAGTCATCTGTCCTGGATTCCCTGTGTTTCCAGTTGCTATCTGTACCAATGTACATCCTCTGGTCTAGCCAGATTTGTAAGGTAGAATTGGGATCATGATAGTGGAGGAGAGGAAGTATTTAAGAACTAGAGGAAAGTTATATGTTTCATCGCTGCTACCCTGCACTCTGACTGGTTCATCTCTTCCCCACAACCCTTCACTAAGGGGTGTCCGATTGGCTACCAATGGGCTTTGAGTCTCCACTCTGCACTCACCCACATTTTCAATGATATGATCTTTTGTTCCTTGATGCTTGAAACCTGATCCCTTCGACAGCTCGTGGTCACACAGGCTGGTGTGTTTCTTCCATGTGGGCTTTATTGCTTTTGAGCTAGATGGCCACTTGTTTATCTTAGAACCTTTAAGAACACAGACGCTATATCTTTTGATAGCTGGGCACCATCACTTTTCTTCACTACATTTGCTTACACACACGTTTGTCTTCATTGATCGTATCAGGGAGGTGGGCACCCATTGATATGATTTTTAGTTCTTTCATGTCTGATAACCAGTCCCTTCTGCACCTTGTGGTCAGACAGGCTGTGTGCTTCTTCCATGTTGGCTTTGATGCTTCTCAGCTAGATGGCCGCTTGTTTATCTTCAACGCTTTAAGATCCCAGACGCTTTGATAGCCACGTACCATCAGCCTTCTTCACCACATTTGCTTATGCACACATTTTTCTTCAGCAATCATGTCGGGAATGTATGCATCCTGGAATGCCAATTTAATAGAACAAAGTGTTCTTGCATTGAGTAAGTGGAGGCCTAATTGTTTTATTAGGAGTTCACACAACTCTTATCACAATTCATACATACATCAGTTGTGTAGAGCACATTTGTACATTCATTGCCCTCATCATTCTCAAAACATTTCCTCTCCACTTAAGCCCTTGGCATCAGGTCCTCATTTTGTCCCCTCCATCCCCGCTTCCCCCTCCCTCATGAACCCTGGATAATTTATAAATTATTATTTTGTCATATCTTGCCTTGTCCGACATCTCCCTTCACCCACTTTTCTGTTGTCCACCCCCTAGTAACAAGGTCAAATGCAGATCCTTGAAATCGATTCCTCCCTTCCAACCTACTCTCCCTCTACGCTTCTAGTAGTGCCACTCTCACCACTGGTCCTGAAGAGATCATCCACCCTGGATTCCCTATGTTTCTGGTTCCTATCTGCACCAGTGTACATCCTCTGGTCTAGCCAGACTTGCAAGGTAGAAATCAGATCATGATAGTGCAGGAGGATGAAGCATTTAGGAACTAGAGGAAAGTTGTATTTTTCATTGTTGCTACATCACACCTTGACTGGCTTGCCTCCTCCCCTACACCCCTCTGCAAGGGGATTCCGGTGACTGACAAATGGGCTTTGGATCTCCAATCTGCACCCCGCCCCCCCCCACCTCATTCACTATGGTAAGATTTTTTGTTCTGATGATGCCTGATACCTGATCCCTTCAACACCTTGTGATCGCACAGGATGGTGTGGTTCTTCCATGTGGGCTTTGTTGCTTCTGAGCTAAGTGGCTGCTTGTTTGCCTTTAAGACACCAGACGCTATACCTTTTGATATCCGGGCACCATCAGCTTTCTTTGCCACATTTGCTTATGCACCCATTTGTCTTCAGCGATCATATCATGGAGGCAAGCACAAAATGTTATGATTTTTTGTTCTTTGATGCCTGATAACTGATCCCTTTGGCACCTTGTGATCACACAAGCTGGTGTGCGTCTTCCATGTGGGCTTTGTTGCTTCAGAGCTAGATGACCACTTGTTTATCTTCAATCCTTTAAGACCCCAGACGTTATATCTTTTGATAGCCGGGCACCATCAGCTTTATTCACCACATTTGCTTATGCACCCGCTTTGTCTTCAGCAGTTGCGTTGAAAAGGTCAGCATCACAGAATGTCAATTTAATAGAAGAAAGTATTCTTGCATTTAGGGAGTACTTGAGTGGAGGCCCAATGTCCTTCTGCTACCTTAATACTAAACGTATAAATATATGCACATAGATCTATTTACCCATCCTCATATATAAATATATTTGCATATATACATGTCTTTATCTAAACCTCTATAAATGCCCTTTGTCTCCTAGCTCTTTCCTCTATTTCCCTTGACTTTCCTTCTGTCCCACTATCATGTTCAGTCCCGACCAGGGTTTCAGCAAATCCTCTTTGTTACATTACCCTTGATCATGCCCTACCAGGCCTCCCAGCCCCTCCTCACCACTGATTTAGATCACTTGTTCCCTTGTCCCTGGGTTTGTTAACACCACTACCTTTTCCCCCACCTCTCCTATGTCCCTCCTGAACTGTCGGTCCTGTTGTTTTATCCTCCAGATTGTTCATCCAGCCTATCTTATTTAGAAAGACCAGTGGAGATAATAACATGCACAAAAACAAGACATAAAAATACCAAGGAACAATATACAACCAACCAACAACAATAAATCAATGACAAAAAAAAGCACAAGAAAGAAAAGTTTGTAGTTAGTTCAAGGATTGTGTGTTGGCCTTTAGGAGTGTTTTCCAGTTCAATCAATTGGGGTACCACACCCTAGCCCCAAAGTCCACCTTCATCATTCCCTGAGGACCTCGCCGTTCCATTCCCTTGCTATTCTGTTGCACCCCCTTAGTGTTTTGCCTCGGTGTGGCGGGATCAGATCAGGCGTAGTTCCCACACTGTGTCTCCAGTGTTGTCCCCGGTAGAGCTATGGGTCAGTGAGGGGCATCATGTCTCATAGTGGGGCTGGCCATGTGGTTCTCTCTGTGGACAGGCTGCTCTAATCGGGATAATCGTCCTCAAGACCTGGTGGGCCAGGATGTGCTCCACTTTCTCCTCCTCCCCCTTCATCATCACCCATGTGCTCCCATCAGATATGTCCCTCTCCTGGAGCTGCAGATTCAATGCCGTCTTTTGAAATAAGTTCTTCTGGTGGGAGGGCCAGGCGTCCTCTTAGTATTTGTCATCACTGCTTTTTAGTGATGTGTAGTACTCCATTGTATGTATATACCACTGTTTTTTAATCCAATCATTTGTTGGTGGAAATTTGGGTTGTTTCCAACTCCTTGCATTCGGATTTGTACCCTTGTGGAACTGCTGTTCAGGTCCTTTGCCCACCTCCTCGGTGGGCAATTAGTTTTTTTCTCTTTGGAAACTAGCAGAGTATTGTAGATTTTAGTAATAAGGCCTTTGTCTGATGTGTCAGGCTAAAGATGTTTTCCCAGTCCGTGGGCTCTCTTATTACTCTCTTGGTGAATTATTTTGATGTACACAGATGTTTTATCTTCAGTGTATCCCACATGTCAATTTGTGACTCATGTGCATTTGTGTCCTTCCCTGTTTCTGCTATCCCATGTATTCCCAGTGCCAAAATTCTCAGATTGGTCCCAGTTCCCTTATTGATGGACCTAATAGTTTGCAGTTTTACCTCAAGGTCTGTGATTTACCTTGAGTTTATTCTTGTGCATGGAGTCAGATGAGGGTCATGCTTCATTTCTCTGCAGGTAGATATCCATTTTTCCAACACCGCTTGTTAAAGAGGGTACCTGCTTTTGATATTTTGGGGGCTTTATCAAAAGTGAGTTGTCTGTATGCTGATGATTTTATTTCTGGGTTTTCAGTTCTTTTCCAGTAGTCTAAGTATCTGTCATAATACCAATACCTCCCAGTTTTGACCATGATGGCATTATAATATGTGCTAAAGTCAGGTAAAGCAAGCCCTCCCACTGTGTCCTTCTTAGGGAGTCTCTGCTAATTCTGGGCTTCTTCCCTCTCCATATGAATTTGGTAATCAGTTTTTCCATTTCTTTCAAGAAAGATGAGGGTAATTCTCTCAGGATTGCATTAAAGTTATATAGTGCCTAGGAGAGAACTGACATCTTTACTATATTGAGTCTTCTGATCGACAAAAATGGGATATTCTCCCATTTGTTGAATCACTCTTGGTTTCTTGTAATAGTGTTCCATAGTTTTCCTCATATAAATCTTTTGTTCTTTTAGTCTGCTATTTCCCTAGATATTTTAATTTGTGCTTGGCTATTGTGATGGGTACCACCTTTTTGACCTCCTCTTCTGTTATTTTAGCTGATATGTATAGCAGTCCAGTGGACTTCTGTTTGTTGATCTTGTATCCTGCCACTCTGCCCCTTTTGGATCTTTTGGGATTTTCCATTTATAAAATCATGTCATCTACATATAACGATAGTTTTACCTCTTCCTTCCCCAGATGAATACCTTTGATGTCTCTCCTTTGCCTTATGCTGCGAGCTAAAACCTCCAGTACGATGTTAAATAAGAGTGGGGACAAGGGGCATCCTTGTCTGGACCCTTTTTCTGTGGAATTGTGTTCCTCTTTTCTGCATTGACTACCATGTTGGCTGTTGGTTCTTCATATATAGCTTGTATTGTCTTGAGGAATTGTCCTTCCATTCCTATCTCCTGACGTGTCTTAAAAAGGAATTGGTGTTGGATGTTGTCGAATGCTTTTTCCACATCTATCAATATTATCATGTGGTTCTTAGAGTTTTTCATGTCAATGAGGCACATGATACTAATGGTCTTTCGTATGTTGAACTATCCCTGGTATGAATCTTGCTTGGTCATGGTGAATTACCATATATACTCGTGTATAAGCTGAATTTTTCAGCACAAAAAATGTGCTGAAAAACTGGGGTTTAACTTATACGAGGTGTAATATCTCACAGGTGATTGTCGTTCCTCCGCTGTTCATTCAAAGCCCCACTGATACTGCAGGGCTTTGAATGTTTGTTACTCACATCTAACCAATCAGAGCCATCCTATGACGTGGAAGGCTCCAATTTGCAGAAGCACCCATAGTGATTCACTTACGCTGGCAGCTGAACTGGTCAGGATGTGTCCGTGGCTGCGCTCCGTCTCTCCCCTCTGGTCTCTGTGTTAATTCACATCCTGCATTTCCCACCCTAGGCTTATACTCAAGTCATCAGTTTTTCTAGTTTCCCAGGTAAAAACTAGGTACC
Organism: Tenrec ecaudatus; assembly: GCF_050624435.1. Classification (NCBI taxonomy): domain Eukaryota; kingdom Metazoa; phylum Chordata; class Mammalia; order Afrosoricida; family Tenrecidae; genus Tenrec; species Tenrec ecaudatus. The sequence continues at coordinate 188,209 of NW_027459686.1, read as the reverse complement.
TAGGCTTATACTCAGGTCGGCTTATATTCAAGTATGTATGGTATTAGTTTTATATACATTTGTATTCTATTGGCAAGTATTTTGTTAACAATTTTTGCATCTGTGTTCATTAAGAATATTGGTCTGTAGTTCTCAATTCTTGTAGGATTCCTGCCCTGTTTGGGTATCATATTTATACTTGCTTCAAGAGGTTGCCGTCTTTTCTATGTTCTGGAAGATTTTGTGTAGGATTGGTGTCATTTCTTCCCTAAATGCTTGGTAGAATTGTCCTGTGAAGCCATCTGGCCCAGGGAATTTGGGTTGGTAATCCCTTGATATCCTTGTCTATTTCTTCTATTGCTATGGGTCTATTGACATTCTTGATGTTCCTCTGGGAAATTCGAGGGAGGGATTGTTTTTCAAAATTTGACCATGTCTTCCAAGTTGTTGAATTCATTGGAATACAGTCCTTCGTAATACTCTTTAATTGTCATTTTGAATTCATTAGAGTCTGTTGTAATGTCCCCTCTTTCATCCCTCATTCTTGCTATTGAAATTTGTTCCCGTCTTTCTTTGGTTAGGTTTACCCACGATATGTTGATTCTGTTTATCTTTTCAAAGAACCAACTTTTAGCAGCATTAATTTTTTCCATAGTTTTCTTATTTTCCCTCTCCTAAATCTCAGCCCTGATTTTTATTATTTCTTTTCTTTTGCTATTAGCACGATTGTGCTGTTGACTCAGCCCTAGTTGCTGTAAATTTTGTGCCAGCATATCAATCATATGGCTTTCTTCCTTTCTCAGGTGTGCATGTATTGCTATGAAACTTCCTCTGATAACTGCCTTTGCTGTGTCCCATAAGTTTTGGTACGTCTTATTCTCATTCTCATTGGTTTCTAGAAATTTCCTAATTTCATCTATGATCTGAGCCAGTACACACTCCTTTTTCAGTAGAGAGTTATTCATCCTCCAATTGTTTGCCTTGTTTTATTCATCTTCCTTTTGCTAATTTCCAGCCTTATGGCACAGTGGTCAGTGAGAGAAGTCTATATGATATCAATGTGCTTAAATTTATGCAGATTTGACTTATGCCCCAGCATGTCGTCTATCTTCGAATATGTGCTATGTGGGCTTGAAAAGAATGTGAAATATTTTGTATTTTCATGAAAAGCTCTGTAAATATATATCAGGTCAAATTGACTAATTGTAGTGTTTAGATCTCTGGCCTCCTTGTTGAGTTTCTTTCCCTGTGATATTTCTTTCTCAGAGAGTGGTATATTGAAGTCACCTACTATAATTGTTGAGGCTGTGACTTCCTTTTTCATATTTTGAAGCATTTGTTTGACGTATTCAGCAGGTCTGTCATTTGGGGAATATGTTTACAATGCTTAGTGGTTCTTTGCCTACTGTTCCCTTGAGCATTATATAGCGTTCCTCATCTCTTTTTATGGTTTGCACTTTGAGGTCAGTTTTATCCAAGATTACGATTGCAACCCTTGGTTATTTTTAATTGCTGTTTCTTTGGTATGTTTTTCTCCAGCATTTGATTCTCAGCCTAGTTTTGTTTGTAGTCTTGACATGTGTCTCCTGTTGGCAGCAGATTGATTAGTTGTATATCTAAACTAGTCTAAACTAGTCTGCTAGCCTCAGTCTTTTAATGCCTGAGTTTAGTTCATAGATATTCAGGGGTATTATTTCCATCCATGGACTCTGTGATGTCATCTTACACCTTTTGTGTTGGGTGTTTTCCCACCTCCCTTTCTTTTTAATGTAGTGTGTGTGTGTGTGTTTCATTCTTGACTTCTTTTCACCCTTAATCCAATGCTATCTTGGGGGCTGTTTTCTCTTTGTTTCCCTCTGGGTGAGGTTGTTCTCTGTGGCAGTCTCTTACTTATGCTTGGTGAGTGCTGTTCTTCTGCCTATACTGGATCGACAAGGATCCAGGCTGGGTTTCTTCTAATGTATTCTTTGAGTTTTTCCTTCTCTAAAAGACAATTACTTCTTCATCTATCTTGATCAATAATTTGGCTGTGTAGAGTATTCTTGGGTTTGCATTATTTTCCTTCAATTTTTGCAATGTTACTCAACAACTCTCTTCTCTTCTTCATAGTGTTCTCTGATACCCTGTTTCCCCGAAAATAAGACAGTGTCTTATATTAATTTTTGCTCCCAAAGATGCACTAGGTCTTATTTTCAGGGGATATCTTATTTTTCCATGGAGAAGAATGTGGTACACGTTTATTGTTTATTGTTTTATTAAAAGAGACCTCGTACTACCTGTCTGCTCTGACTGCGCTGCAGCCAATAGTGAGCTGCGTGGTGGTGCCCACCACTATGATCCAGAGTCCAGAGTTACGGTAGCTTCGGGGGTGCTGATTTTTGGGGAGGTCTTATTTTTGGGAGATGCCTTATATTTCAGCCCGAGGCAAAACTGTAAGTAGGTCTTATTTTGGGGGGATGTCTGACTTTTGGGGAAACATGATAGGTCTGAGCATATTCTTATTTGGGAAACTATGTGATTGCTTGTTTTTCCCTAGCTCTTCTCATGATTTTCTCCTTTTCCTCAAAGTTGGATAGTAAGTATGATGTGCCTTGATTTCTTCTTGGGTTTCAATCTGACTGGTGTTCTTTCAGCCTCCTGAATGGTTGCCAGGTTTTCATTCATTAAGCTCGGGAAGTTTTTCTCCTAGAATTTCCTCTCTGTTGCAGTTGACTTCTTTGTGGTGTCTTCCTCTGGTAATCCAATAATTCTAATGTTGTTCCACTTCATAGCATCAGACCTAGCTTTTAGGTTCTCTTCAGCTTCACTAATGATCTTATTAGATTTTTGTTCGCATTTAAAGTCTCCTTGGCTGTCCTCTAGGTCACTGGTGCAATTATCTGCCTCCTCCAGTCGATTCTCGAGGTCTGTGTGTCTGCTACTAGTTTTTGTTATCTCTTCCCTGATCTCTTGTATTTCCCTTTGGTGTATGGACTTAATCTCCTCTTTCATTTCATCTTTTTTCTGTATTGTTTTTCTCATATCCTGTATTACTGCAAGAAGTATTCTGAAAAATTCTTTATGTGGCAGATAAATATCTGCTTCTTCTATGCATGTCGTTCGGTTCAGGACATCTCTGCCATTGAAGTTTGTTTCTCATGTTTTTTTGTTGAGGTCATTGGGCCTGATTGCTGTTTGTTTTAGAGGAGCCAGGTGCCATTTTTCAGGGAGTCAAAGAGCACTGGCTCTCTCTGGGAGACTCGTAGGAAAGCTTCTTCGAACTGCTACAGCTAATTTCACTATGGAATTAGCCAACCACTTTATCCTCCTGTGGCTTCACTCTTTCCCTAGTCAACAAGTTGGATGGGCCTCTCCGGAGATGCTGGTTGGGTTGTTGTGGATCCACGAGGATGGTGCTTTACTGGGTGATCTCACAAGAATCCATGATGGTGTGGCCCATGACGGCTTGGGTTGTCACAGGTGGCATGCAAAGGTGCCCGCTGCAACAGGAGTGTCACAGAAATCTGGTTGGTTGCCTGCTTTGGTATAGAGCACCGTGAATGGTGGGCGGAATTTCCCTGATCAGGTAGATCACTGCGTAGGTTAGGCAGAGTTTCCCACTGCTCCGTGGAAAGCTGGTGAGTGTTTGATAAGCTTTCTTAGTCTGTGAGGCACTACAGCAGGCGGGAGGAAGCTCCCTCAGTAACGTGGGCCCACAGAGGATGGATAGGAGCTCCCCAAGGCACACAGGCAGGATTTCCCCCAAAGAAGGGGTGCCGAATTTCTCCAGCCATGTCTTAAGCACTACAGAGGACCGGCAGGTGGGCTTTTCCAGGGAAGAAGTTGGGCAGGATATCCCCTGTTGGAGTGTGGGTGGGCTTTCCCAGCTTCCGGTTATGCTGCAGATGGAGGAGCTCGCCCAGCAGTGTTGAGTGCAGGCATTAATGCCCTAGGCTAAGGGTAGTGGTCAGGATGTTGGCAGTGCTGTGTGAGAGAAGGGGGAAGAGAAAAAGAGAAGGAAAAAAAACAGCCCACTGAGACAGGGGGATAGGGGGGAATAGAGAGAAGAGAGGGAAACTGAAGCATCAATATAAATGAACCTGATCCTTGACCATGGGGCTGGAGGGGTTTAATCCCTGCCCTGAGATGGTGTCAAACTGTGGCTGTGTTGAGATAAAGCCCCTGTGTTGCCTACAAATGATCCTGGCTCCAGCCAAGACAGTGGCCGGGCCAAGGTAAGGTGACCAGATTTTAACATTGGTATAGCGGGACACCATTGATAAAACTCATATCCTGGTGAAATTGCCACATGGCAGCCGAAAACCGTATATACCCTCACTTGTTGTGCATTCTTTCCAAAAATTGGGACTTTTTAAAAACACCATAGACACGAGAAAAAATGTTTAAAAAGCGGTACGTCTGGTCACCTTAGGCTAAGGTCAAACCCTAGCTGGCCTCCATTGTGGTAAGCCAAAAGACCCAGCTCCTTAAAACCTATTGGATCTCTGCCTACTTATCTTTCTGATGCTCCTTCTGTGACCTGGTGGTGTGGAATTTCCCTCTTAGTGACTCTCCTGCACAGATTTCTGTGGAGTTCCTCTGCTATGTGTTACTCAGTCGCCATCTTCCTGGAAGTCTCTACCATCCATTTCTTAACAGATTTTTGTGAGAACTTTTTTTTCTCTCCCACTTAAAATTAATATACTTTTCCCCTCAAGAGACTGTAATTTACCTTTGTAAATTACAGAAAAAGGGCTTCAAAAATTCATGGAAAATTCCTTTACCTTTTAATCCTATTTCCATGAGCTATTTGTGGCTCACTCATACATGTTATTCCAGTTACTATGGCTCCATAAGAAATTATCGCCAACACTTAATGGCCTAAAATAGCAATTAAATATGCTCATAGAGTTTATATTTTGTGGGAAGGAACTCAGACATAGCATAACAAACATGTTTCTTCTCTGCCCTATGATGCCGGGGCCTCAGCTACACACCTTACTGGCTAGACCAGAAATGTCTGAAAGCTCGCTTACCATGTGGCTGCCTGATGGGCCAGTTTGGGCTTCTTCACAGTTCAATGTCTAGTGTCCCTCCAGAGTACGTTTCCTAAAGGAGAAACCAGGTAGTATCATACTCCTATAGTCCCTGGGAGCACTGCTGCCGTATTCATTAGGTCTGAAGAGTCCCAAGTCCCCCATCCCCAGGTGCACAAAAGGGAAAGTGACCACACACCTCACATTCCTTCACGAAGGGATCTAGGGTCCCTGAGTAAACCGCATGGAGTGCATAGCTGACCTCTGGCTACATCAAGGAGAAGAATCCTACGTAGCTCCATCAATCAAGGCCGATTGCCACAAAATAGAGATCAGGCATGCCTCCACCCTCCATCATTCTTTACCCTTTTCTGATAGTAACTGTTTCTTCCACAGCATTCTACTTTTGTGCTGTGTTCTATAATCCATTGCACTGGTCGCACAGAGCTCACAGGCAATACTCACAATTAAGGGAGCTTTTTAGAGAACTTAATGGGTTACTACAAGCCAAGATCAGAAAACACTAAGGATACAGTCATTGGTCCACAGTATCATCTCGCCTCAATCAAGTCTTTCTCTAGTCCTTAGTCTCTGTGTTGCTCTTCAATTCTGTCTCGTGTCTCCTTGCCTCAGCCTCTGACTTTGCCTTGTTCTTTCAGTCTGTCCAGTAATTTCTGTTTCACAGCCTCTGGTTCCTCGTGTCTTTAGACAGAGATCTCATTTGTTCTCCACTGGTAGTTCTTTATCCCTTAAGTTCATGGGATTCCTCTCTGTTCCTGTTCTAAGATAACACATCCCTATGGCCAGGGAAGTGGCAACGAAAATGAACCAGTCCACTCTGTTTTGTGTTAGACATGCCCTATTTGCAAAGTCCCACCTAATCATCAATGGGAATCACAAAGACCTAGACAGAAGAGCCATGCCAAGAGACTTCACACCACGATAGTCCCACAGACAGGCGCTTCTTGCCTTCTTACCCTTAAATCTACAAGTGAGAGCTGTGTCTTGGGAGATTCGCCTCTAAACCCTGGCAACCAAGTGTGCTTTTTACAGTGCATTTCCTCAACTCCTGTGCAGACAGACCACTGCAGCCAGGTGCAGATTCAGGGCAGCCTCCCAGCATTGCCTGTCTGTCCTGCAGCCCCCACTCTATGTGCCTCATTGGGCCTCAGCCATCCATGTGGCCTTTCTGCTCTGCTGGGTGGCATTTTGTTTTAAGATGATGGCAACGCCTTGACAGTCAAAGCTGCAGAACCCTCTGGAGAAAGGACACCAGTGAGTTGCTTTTCTTGGCCATACCCCATCACTGTGGTGGACTTGCACACATTCCTGTTGAGTCAGGTGTTGGTGATCTGCATTTCTCCTCCACATTCACTTCACTTTAAAAAAAAAATTTAGCCCCTGCTATGATTCTAGTGATAGAAGGCGATGTAGGATTTAAGAAAGCTGAATTATCCCTGTCATGTTTAACTCACTGCATAGTTGGAAACTTATAGTTTGAATGTTACATGTTTGCTGTCAGGAATTGAATTTCCTTTCCACTGGGCATCCTGCAGACCCTGCGGTGCTGCATTGCTCCTTGGGCCTTGCTGTGTAGCATGGGGATTGCAGGGCCATCTCTACTCTGCTTATAGGACCTGCAGGACCGCAATGATGAGTTGCAGGCTGCACTGGAAGGCCTACAGACATGGATGCACAAGACACAGAGTAGCCCATCTAGTTTCCGGCCAGATGGATGCCTGCCCCCAGCAGATTGCTCCGAAGGTAGAGGATCTTCTTGGGGAAAGGGTGGAGTCCTTGTTCCAGCAAACTGGGCTATCTCTCAGACCTACCCGTAGTTTGTGTCATGGGCCACTTCCAAGCATCATAGGGTATATTGAGGCACAAACACCTGCCCCAGACACACTGGCACCACCCGGCTGAGTTCCTTGTAGCTGGGAATTTATGGAAGGGGATGGGGGCTTTATCAACTGTAATGAAATGGCAGCAGTTATGTGATCTCACAATGACCTCATCAGAGGCATGTCCATCACTCGTAGATGTTCCAAAGCCACCTCCAGAGTTGTGATTAAGATGAAGGGACTTGGTGGTGAGGTTTCAGCATAGGCTAGAGACAGAGAGAGTGAGGGTATGTGACAGTAAATAAAGGAGCTATATTTCCTTTGCCCAGGTCACAGACCAGTCTCTATACAGATTGTCCTCTGAGCTGTAAGCTGGTTGATGTGAAAACTCTTTTAATAAAAGAGATAAATTATATCTAAAACATATTAATGACTCCCTGATATTCAGAGAGAGCTTGAGATTTGTCCCCTTGAGTGTCAGAATTCGTCAGAATAGACCTGTGCCAGCGGCGCCTGCGCAGGACACAGGTCAAGCACTGGAAGCAGTTGGGACCTGTGTGCATAGGCGTGCATATCTGCTTAAAAGTAGATATCTCTGGCTTCAGGATCCTCTTAGTGCTGAGGTTTATGACAAATTCCACCTACAGTGTAGACTGTGTTTGATTAATCTCAGCTCCTTCAAAAGACAAGAACAAGGAGGTAACACAGCTGCCCTAGAGTTTTGTCATAGTCCTGTATAGCCAGGGGTTGGTTCTTGGATCAGTGCCCCCAACTGTGCATCAGCAGACACCGTGGCAAGTCTCTCAGCCCTGCTGCCAAAGCTCTGATACACAGTGGTTTTGTGTGCTAAGTTTTGGCCACTCCCTCACCCCAGGGAGATCTGTGGACACTGACAGGCCACTCCCTCACCCCAGGGAGATCTGTGGACACTGACAGGCCACTCCCTCACCCCAGGGAGATCTGTGGACACTGACCTGTGGATCTTTGGCAGTCGAGCATTTTGCATCCTCCTCCCTCCCAGTTTTGTAGTGCTCTAAAGCTATTTATTTAATAAAATGTAAATGAATTATAGCTAAAAGAGCCAACCTGGGAACCTTAAGTTTTCTCTGAATGTGGGTACAGCGTCTTTGGACCCCAACATAACCTGCTCACCTGCAAATGGCAGATTGGTGTCTTGAAATCCTGTGAGTCAACAGCCAAAGGCCATTAGACTCATTTGGGAAATGTGGGATGGAGCCTGACACAGCCAGCTGCACCACATCCAGAGATGCCAAGGGTGCTGTGACATCCATTTAAGGCATCCTATGTATTCTTCCACACAACAGACAGGTCAGCCATCCCCAGGGAAATGGACACTGTGTCCCCTCAACTACACAGAATTTATGGCCCTCAGCACGAACCACTGACCCAAAACCTGGGAGACAAGGCCCTGAAGTCTTGGGTCTGCTCGAGACTGGGGACTGCGGCACCAGATCACAGACCTAGGCTTCATGCCATCGCTAATGAAACCTAGCAGTTTCACAATGTGGCCTTTTTATGTACTGTCCTCCCATCCCTCTGATGGAAACCATTTTAGAAGCAGCACCAAGGCTCAGTTGACCCTTCCGATGTTTGTCTGCTGCTGAGAGAATAGTAAGAAGCTGGGTTGCAGTAAGCCTAGTGATGTGGACTGTCCAGCCTCACGGACCTCCTGTCAGCCCAGGTGACTGCGCAAGTTGACAGTTCTCAGTTTCCAAGGCAAAGTAATTCTTTCCAGAGGTTCTCATTCAGGTTTTTGTCTTGTCCCTTATGTCAAAGTTTGTCACCATTTTCAGGGTGACAATGAGAGTAGAGGATGACTTTGCCACGTCCCATCCTTGACACTGCAAAATGAAGACTGAGTCATGGCATAAATGCAATTCTGAGTCTCAGACCAGCTCTCTTCCAAGCCCTAGCAACACACGTAGTTCAAAGATGTGCCTTGTGTGCCTGGTGTGCGGAGTGGTGATTCAGGTCGGAAAGCGAGTCCTTGCAGTGCTCTCAAGCACCATTCCTCATTCCACACGTATGGAATGTGCCTGACTGCTTTATTTATTATTATTATTATTATTGTATTTTAAAATCATTTTGTTGGGACATCTTACAAGTATAACATTCCATAGTTAAATCACATCAAACAGTGTTGTACAGTTGCTACCACAATCCGTTTCAAAACATTTTCTTTTTCTTGAACTCCTTGATATCTGCTCCCCATTTATTCCCTCCTTTGCCCACCATACCCCGCCCCAGGAAACCTTACTTTATTTTTTTCCATATCTTGCACATCCAATATATCCACTCACATACAATTCTGTTGTTCGATCCCATTGAGTGGGGTTATTCAGTCATCAGTGCTCTCAGCTCCCTGTTATCTCCTCCCCCCTTCCCGTACCCTCAGGGAACCGTTACTCCATTTATTGTTTCTGAAGGGTTATCTATCTTAGCTTTCATGTATCAAATGATATTAAATATACGATGAACCTACATCAAATCTGATATGATTAAAGAGGCAAAACAAATAAAAACCATAATCATAAGGGGAGGGAATATTAAGGAACTAGAGGATAATTATGTAGTTCATCAGTGCTATACCACACCCTGGATTTATCATCCCTTCCTGTGTCCCTTCTGAGCGTGACTGTCCAATTACCAGAGGGGCTGTGATTTCTGGGTCTCTACTACATCCATGCCCCTTCACATCAATTTGGTTGCTTATCTTTTGAACTTCTGATACCATTTCTCCTCAACACCTCATGATCACACAGGCTGGTGTGCTTCCTTGTGGGCTTGTTTCTTACCTGCTAGTTGGGCACTTATTTAACTGCAAAGCATCTAAGACCCCATATGCTATTAATAACCAGGCACCATCAGCTTTTTTCAACCACATTTGCTTATGCACCCATTTTGGCTTCAGCAATCATCTGACCAGTTTATCGAGCAACACACAGACTTACTGCCATCAAGTTGATGCCAACTCATAATGACCCTATAGGACATGGGAGACCTGCCCCTGTGGGTTTCTGAGACTGTAACTCTTGATGGTGGTTTCAAACTGCTGACATTTCAGATCACAGTCCAATGCATAAACACCATGCCACCAGAGCTCCTACATATCCTGAAACCCAGCATTATTTGTGTGAGGAGGAGGAGGCCAATTTGAAGTCTTTAGCTAATAAACAGGCCATGAGGTGTGTCTGGCCACCTTCATACACAGTGAGGCTCATTCCCAGGCATCACACTGCCCAGAGGCATGTGTCACCAGGTCACCCCACTTCTTCCATCTCCCCACCTCCTCTATGATCCTGGCATCACCAGGGAATAAACTTGAAGTGAAGTACAAGGGGGCCTTACATTCATGGACAATTCCATTATCTTTTTCTTCCGTGTTCTGGAGGTTTTTTGAAGTCCCTTCACACGATATCACTGCCACTTTGTAGGAACTTGAAGGGTGTGATGGGCTGCAGGAGCCTCCTGAGCAATCTGTTCTGGTGAAAGTGTGAAATGGTTCTAAATGAGTGTTTCCTAACGTGGGCAATGCTGCCCCCTGGGGGGCACTGGAATAATCCGTGGGAGCTGCCAAAGCAAATAACCTACACCCTATCCTGGATTAGGGATGGGCTATTGTATAAAAGTTAATTGCCAGAGGGTTGCTGGGTAACTATTTTTCTGAAAATTGGACAGCTGACCAAATAAGTTTGAGATCCTTTATTCTACATGGATACAACATAGCAGATCACCAGTGATGCGTGCTGTTGTACGCCAGTGCGGCAGGACTCCACCATCACTGCCTTTCCCTTGAAAAAGCACATGTAGAATCTGTGCTTTGTTGTCCCTTGGGAATAGGAAAGCTGTAAGAAACCTGTAATGTCCTCACTGAGCTAAGCTGAGACTTCCTCTTCTTCGCAGGCTTTTTCACATGCGTTACAGCTCCTACTCCAGTGAGCCTCGAAACGGAACTCATGATGGAGCAGGTGAAAGAACGTTACCAAGACGTCAAGAGCCAGCTGGAGACGAAGGTAGGTGTGAGGGGTGCCCGAGGGGGAGCCTGGGGCTTCCTTTTGTGCACAGAGAGCCGTGCTTAGTGCTGACCCTTCTCCAGGCAGCTGCCTTGGATTTCTCTGGTTGGTGAGCGGGGGCACTAAGAAGACAGTTTGAGGGAAATACAAGCAGAAATGACTGTCAGTGCCTGGCCCAAAGTCGCTGGGGGCTGGCATGCTGAGTGCAGCCCTGCCAACTGCTGTGTGGGAATTCACACCACCTACCTCATTCTTAGCATAACTTATCCTTGGCTTTGCCTCTCGTGGGATGCTGCATAGTTTCTCAGCCAGGATTACCCTGGCTGACAAGGTCTTCTCAGATGAAGTTAGCTCCTGCCTCTCCTTAGATGGTGACTAAGAGAATGTCCGCACACAGTTGCCATGTGCCGCGTTCTTTCTACTTTCAGGACTCAGAGAGCCAGCCACCCTGTTTCCACCGGGACCTCTGAGCTCCTGGGTGCAAGTTACTTACCTAAACGGAGCTTGCCAGCCAACGGCCAGACAATATCTTCTCCCACGGGAGGTTATCCAACTGGTCCAGACAAGGCTGTGCCTACATCTTGAGCACTGAGTCTTGGGGATGTCACCGCTGCCTTTTCATCCCTGACTTCTGCAGGCCTCAGCTCCTTGGCATGCCCGACAACCTTGCTGTTTCCATGTCATATTGTCAGGGGCTAATGTTTCTCTTTCCAGGTAAACTACAAGCAGGAAATTGAACTAATGAAGAAAAACTTTGACAAGGAGAAAAGGGAAATGGAGCTTATGTTCAAAAGTGAAGTCAGCATGCTAGAGAGGCGCTCCATGCACAGTCTCAGGATGCCCTTTGCAGCCTGCAGGGGCAGCTGTGGGAGATAAGGAGTGGGGGCCCACATTGCCCCAAGGAGTTGGCCACCTTAGCTCAGTGGCCAGACGAGAAGCTACGCCTGAGACACCAGCACGGACTACCACAAATCAGGTCTGCTGCCCTGTTTTCTTCTGGGTCCTCCTTCAGTCTGAAGTTCTTCCCAAAAACCCACATTAGATATTTAATTCAGGAAATGACTCAACTGCAGTGCATGCTAAGTGGGTAGTTTTTCTCTGGCCACAGAGAGGAAGGTAGGAAAAAATAGGGCTTTGTATGAGTTGTTTTAACTTAAATTAGAAATATATATATTAAAACTTAAGTTATGAAGTAATTTAGTTTGTAGACTACTTTTAACACATTCATATTTATTTTCTGCCTCAGACTTCTCTGTAGCAAAGGAACAAAGTAGCAAAGCATCTTCCTTATTTAATGTCATGTTCTAATTTTCCAGTGAACGCGGTAGTATGTGGGCAAATGGAGAAAAAGGCTAAAAGCTCCTTTGCAATAGGGAGGCCAGTTATCTGCGAAGGTAGCTTTTCAAAGCTGTCCTAAGCGAAAGGAGCCCTGCTGGGGCTTTGGGTTAGCATCAGGCTGCTAACTACAAGATTGGTGATTCCAACCTCCCAACTGCTTTGTGAGAGAAAAACAGACTTGCTCCTCCAAGAAGAGGGACCATCTGAGAGCCTCGGCAGCAGTTTGCTCCATCCTGCAGAGCATAGGAGTTAGAATCGGTTTCATGGCAGCGAGTTGCTGTGTCATCACAAAGAAAAGCAATGAAAGATTTCTTTGGAAAACTGAGCGTATCAAGTAGGTTTCACTTAGTGGAATGATAACTGGTTGCTGCCAGCCCATGCCTATTTATCATGACCTCACTCTCCCACAGAGAATCTTGGCCCTCGCCAACTTGGACACCAAGCGGGCTAGAGCCCTGCTGACCAGACCTGCAAAGCCTCCTTGGGAAGCATTCTTAGCTGGGAACATGGCTCGGGTTAGAAGTGGCACTACGATGACCACAGTGGATCAAGCCATCTCCCGTGTCCTGTGACCTGGGGAGGTTGATGATCCCAGAGCCAGTCTGCCTTTCTGTCATGGTGCAAGGAAATTGAGGCAGCTTAAGTATGGGCGGTAAAGAAAATCCTGGACTACTGAATTGTACCCTCTTCTGTACCCTGCCTTTCTGTTCCCCAAAAGATGACCACACAGTGGCCTCAGACCTGGGCGTTGCAATAACACATACTGCCCGCTAGGATGATCCAGAGCTTCCTCCTGAGAATTTTGCTTCATAGTATCTGAACCTGTGAACTGTCTGGTAAAGGGCGGGCTACTGTCCAGAACACCTTATAGACCATTGCCACTATTCCCAAGCCCTTTCAGGCTCTAAGAAGCAGCAAAGGGACATGTCTGGTCCCAGGAGTTTCCTTAACTGGCTGGAAGGCTGCTCCCACCCCCATTCCCACCCCATGTCATGATTGTGAGTCGAGCCATATTGCATGACTCTGATGAGCTGAGTTACTCTTGTTCTCCCAGGCTGACTGCTCTCAGCTGGGCCTCACTCCACCTCAGTGTTATTTTCCTGGGGCTTCTAAAGGCCTCTTTCCTAGATGTTTAAAATACTTTTTAGAGTAATTTCGACTAAAGGTACTTTTTTTTTCACTAAACTTTAGGCCAGTACTGCCCAATACAGCTTTCTGTAGTGATAGACATATCTTGTGTTTGCCTGCCCATTACAGGAGCCACTGGCCACATGGGGTCACTGAAAGTGACTGATGTGACCAAGAATCTGAGCTTTGATTTTATTCCATTTTAATCCGTCTAAATGTAAATTTAGTCCCATTTGACAAGTCGTGTCTGCTGCATTATCAACTAGATCCTGTGCATGCACTCTCTGAGCACAGCTGGCACGAGTAGCGAGGAGTTGTGCACTTAGAACGTGCGCTTGGGCAGGCCTTTCTAACCCTGTGATACATGTGACATTCGTGTTTCTGAGCCAGGTCCATGTGAAAGTTTCTGTAGAAAGGGGGCAAAGGCTGAACTGAGCCAGAAACTCCTGTGGATGGAAGCAGCGCACTTGTTACAGCAATGGGACTGTAAAAAGAAAAAGATGCTTCAGAGGCAACTGCAGCTAGTGACAGACATGGGAGCCCAGCTGGACTTGGACAAGGGATAGAGAAGAGAGGCAGAAGGAGATGCTAGCCCAGTGCAAGAAGCAGCAACGCAAGTTGGGTGGGGGGTGGAGGGTGGAGGGTGGCAGGGAGGGCTGATGAGTAAAGAGCAAGCTAAAATTTGCAAAGTGTTTGCACTTGAAAAGTTAGAAACCACATATAGGAAGCAATTAAAAGGGCTTTCCCTGGAGGCAGAGGGGCTGAAAGCCTTCTTGAAGGAGGGAAAGGCAACTGCCTCCAGGCCTGCTGAGGTCCACAGAAGTCAGAAAGGAGACGGGACCAGCAGGGTCAGAACGTGGAGAGGCTGAGTTCCTGCGTATGCCAGGGAGGCATCTCACTGCAGATCCTGTCCAGAGCCCGGTCCCGAGAGCAGCCCCACAGCCCAGAGGACCCTCTGCATAGCTCACTATCAGGGCCATCCCATCTTGGTGAATGATATAGAGGTGGCTCCTGCTCCTTTAGAGACATGGGTGATCTATGCTATCCCCTAGAGGGGCAAGGCCCATGTTCCTGGAGAAACCCGTACCTTTGGCTAGCAGCCTTGCTGGTCAGAAGCAAAGATCATCTGAGCAGCAGGAGTCCAAAGCCACAGAGCAGCCCTTACTGGACATGGCTGGACACAAGCTGCCCCTCTAGGAGCCTCTGTGTCTTGGAAGGTGAGCATGGGGTAGGGACCACTAGGACAGGACAGCAGAAATTAGAAGATGCTGTACCGATAACAGAAGGTAGAAACTGTGCTGGAGAGAGAAAAGAATGACATGAAAACCTGGCTCCTACAGCTGGAAGATAAGCTTCTGGCTAGGGAGAAAGAAGCAGACTCGAGAGAGAATAACAGGTTTGCCCTCTATCCATTCTTAAACAAGTGGAACTGAGTCATCTCAGTCCCTGATGACTTGATTGCATAACCCCCTTTCCTCCTAGCAGGCTGGTAGACTCGGCACCAGGAGAATACCACGTAGCCCAGGTGTGCCCAAGCTTACAAGCCCAGTCTGGCCTGTACTCGGGCCGTGGTGTTGCTAGGTGCTGTGTGAATGCAAAAAGAGAAATTTTCCATACAGAAACCCCCAGAACTTCACCAAGAGGACTGCTGTGGCTTAGACTCAGGTTTTCACTATCTCTGTCAGCAGGAAATCTGTGCTTGTCTCACGGGGCCCACGAAAGACTGCCCTGAACCCCATTTCATTCCTTTGGGGTCTCTGAAGGTCTCTGCCTGCCAGCTCCAAGCACCTTCCTTTAGTCCCACTGTGTGTATTTATTGAAAGTGTCCTTGGCGCAGATCTACTGCTTCGTGAATTCTGTGAGAGCCCCAAGAACTGACTGGGACACTCGGATGTTGGCCGCAGAAGCCAATGCCTTCTAGAGAAAGCTGAGCTGAGAGGGAGTTCTTAATTCCACCAGCTGGGCAGGCTGCTTGAAAGGCCACAGGTGGAACTGGCCTTCTCGCTTGAGGACTTTGGCTGGCAAATGCTCTATCTCAAAAGCCTGGGATATAGGAAGGCCTTTCCCAATATTTTCCATAGATGGACCCATGTCCCTGAGTGGCTTAAAACAACACAGATTTAATATCTTACAGTTCTAGACGCTACAGGTCAGAAATAGGTTAAAATTTAGCTAATTTCTTGACAGCTTAGTTGCATGTTAGCTAGAACTGAGAGCTAAATTGTACTCTAATCGAGGTGTCATCAGGGTTGTGCCCCTTCCAAGGGGTTCTAAGGAGAACCCATGTACTTACTTTTTCCACCTTCTAGAAGCCACTCACATTTCTTGACTCGTGGCCTCTTCCACTTTTCAAAGCGTCCAATGGCTGGCTGAATCTAAGGCTGTGCCTCTTCTGCCTCTTTCATTTAAAAGGACCCTAGTCTGTACAATAGGCCCACTAGAATAGTCCAGAATAATCTCATTATCTCACAGTCAGCTGATCAGCAGACTTAATTTCATCTTCAACTGTAATTCCCCTTAGCCATGTAACATAATATTCACAATCGGGAATTAGAACATGAATAATGTTTTACCAACTGCCATCGAGTTAATTCTGACTCATATCCACCCCAAAGGGCAGAGTAAAACTGATCCCTAGGGTTTGTGAGGCTATAAATCTTGATAGAAGCAGAAAGCCCCATCGTTCTCCTTTAGAGCAGTGAGTGGGTGGGTCTTTTAGCTGCTGGCTTTCCAGTTAGCAACCTAGAGTGAAATGCAGATGAATACAATACCAACTGCACCACCATGGCTTCCCAGAACAGTCTTTAGGAGGTCATTAATCTGCCAACCACAGTAGTGATCTGGATGTTTTTTATCTCTGATACATTCATGATCACATATCTTTGGTGTATTTAGGTGTGTATTTTTTAAAATATTCTAATGTTATATGCAATAAAAAAGTGTACTGCTATGATTTTATAAGAAATTGATCAGATCGTTTTACCAGCACCCAAAACAAGAAATAGAACCCTCCTGGATTCCCCACACATAGCCAGTATCCTGACTTCTAACTCCTTAATTTTGCCTGTTTTTGCACTTTATATAAAAGAAGCATACCATCCGTCCTTTATTACCATATGTTGCTTGTGAGATTCTTCCATATTGTTGCTTAGAGCTATAGTTATTTCATTTGCACTTTATTTTTCATTCTCTTGCCTGCATTTTTCTACTGCTATGAAAGTTCTGGGTCAATGCAATATGTTTGTATGGAATGGAATTTTTTAGATTTTAAGATATAATGATGTTTACCTTTTTATTGACATAAGAAACAATGTGTCTTGTGCAAAACTCAACTACAACTCTTTTTTTAATGAAGTTTTTATTGTGAATTAAGGTTTACAGAGCAGATCATACTTTAACACTCTGCAATTCATACATATTTTGATGCCATTCATTCATTCCAGTCCCCTTAATATGCCCTCCCTTAGTCCACGACTTCCCTGTTTTCTGTGTCCTTTTCTCCTCCCTTCCTAGCCTTCTGTCTTTGGGTGAATGCTCCCCATCTCATTTTAACGGTTGACTTTTCTAACACAGTAGTGAGTTGAAGTCCAGACCCAAGGGAGCACGGTCTTAGGGGCCCTACCAGACGCTGTCTGACCAGTAAGCCTGGTTTCTTTTAGGATTTTGATTGACAGGTTCTTCTTCTCTTTCCAGGACTCTCTAGTGTGATTTTATGCAGAGCTGGTGGTGGTGGCGCCAGGTATCACCCCGTTCTTCTGGGCCCAGGATTGTGGAGACCGGTGTTCTCACTGTCCCTTCAACTAAGTGTTTTCCCTGTGTCTGTTTAACTGCCACCCCGCTGCTCTGCCCTGGACAGGGAGAGATCAGTCCTTGCACCCTAGACGGCTGCTCAGAGACCTTTAAGACCGCTGCTACTTACCAGATTAGAATGTAGAGCACTGTCTTTGTGAACTATGATATGCTAATGGATCATTTTGTCCCCTGCAGCTATTGTGATACCACTCCCCCAAAGCCCAGTATCTTATTCCTTCAGAGTATCTGCTTATATTTAAGAAGTTGTCATAATTTTGTCCTCTGTTCGCCCCACCACATTCATGGATATATTTGCAGTAAAAGTAAATATACAAATACTCTCTTTTAAACACACACACACACACACACACACACACACACACACACACATATATATATGTTTGTAAAAGTCTCCTATCTGTTCAGCCTGTGTGTATGTCCAAGTACTCACTTGTAGATTCCCCAATCCCCCACTGTTGTAGGACTTTGAATCTAACAGTGTTTGCGTCTGTAGTTTCTCACTCTTGCAAACTACCGGTGTACTCGCCTGCCTGCCTCCATCGTTTCTCCTGTGTGTTGCATTCCCCTCCGCCCAGGCTATCACTTGCCTGTGTTCTAGCCGCACCTCCCCTCCCCCTCCTTTCCATCCTCTGCAACCATCAAAGAATGTTTTTATTTCCATAAGAAAACTTACTGTTGATTTTTATAGTGGTGGTCTCATACGATATCTGTCCTTTTTGTTTTTGACTAATTCCACTCGGCGTACTGTCCTCCGTGTCCATCCCTCTGTGAGGGCTTTGCAGGTGCATCGTTATTCTTCGACGTTGCATAGCATTTCATTGTGTGTTTATTGCACCCAAGTTTGTTCATCCATTCTTCCACTGCAGGGCATTTAGATTGTTCCTGTTTTTTGCTATTGTGAATAATGCTATGATGAACATGGGTCTGTATCTATTTATTTGTGTCATAGTTTTTATTTCTCGAAGACACATACCAAGTAGAGGGATTGATGTGTCATGGTATTTCTCTTCCCAACTTTCTCAGGGTGCACCATACTGCCTGCCACAGTGGCTGCACCATTTCCCAGTTCCTCCGGCAGTGTATGAAAGTGCCAGTCTTTCCACACCCTCACCATCATTTGTTGTTATCTGTTGTTGTTTTTTTAACCTTCCAGTTAATTTTGGGGGGTGAGGTCGTATCTCATTTTGATGTGTATTTCTCTAATGGCTAATGATTAAGAGCATTTCTTCATATATTTTTGCCCCCCTGAATGTCTTCTTTGGTGAAGGATCTGTTCACATCCTTTGACCATTTTTTAAATTAGATTGCCTATCTCTTTCTGTTGAGATACTCAATTTTCTGTAAATTTTAGAGATGAGTCTCTTGTCCAGTATGTCATTGTCCAATATGAAATTCCAGAGCCTTTGGCTTCTCTTTTGACTCTTGGTGGAATCTCTTGACACACACAATTGTCTATGTTTTCGGAGCCCCTAGTCATCCATTGTCTTCTGCTCTGAGTGTGTTCTCCATTACTTCTGTGAGGGCAGTTACATACTTGGCTTCACATAGTCTCTTAATTGTTCAGCAGATAGGATGAGCAATCTTCAGTGTATCTGCGCTCCAAGCAGCCAAAAGTAGATTTCCACCTCCACCTAACACAGTGTACACACCTAGAATCAGTCTGTTTCCCATACTAGAGCCAGAGTGACCATTTCAAATTTCATGTCCCATTTATTTGACAGCCCTACTCTAAACCCTTTGCTGCTTTTAAAGTTCCCATGACTTCTTTTTCTCTATTTTTCCCTTAGTGCCCCATGAGATCAAATGAAGTCAGATGAGACATATTTGTGCTTGATACTAGAACATAATGCATAAGATAAGCATGGCAAGGTTATATAGTACCTTGATTACTTAGATTGGGAAAATTAGAATCTAACAAGATGCCAGACAAAGACGTAGTTGGGGGGATAAATATCGACATGTGTTCAGGACAGAAAGTATGGGTTCAAAGCTCATTAGGGATTTTTTTGTTGGTAAAAATACTTGCCTGTCATAAATCACTTGTGTTGTCTTGGCAGAGATTATTTAAGAATTGTTTGTCAGGAAATAATGTGGCCCAGGGTAGCCTTGGTCATGGAGTAGATAGTGACACCTGCCTTTCTCTGCTGAGGTATTCACTGTGCATCAGGCCGCTCCATAAATCAATATGTGTTTCTTCCTCAGTTTTTCCTTCCAGTGATGACCTTGGAGTATAGCAGGTGACAGTCTCACTAAAGAGGAAAATGTGTGCATATATTTTAAGCTCTGGTCATTCTTGTTTCTTAGATCCCTGCCGGGATTCACTAGCAGGGAATAGCTTTTGGAATGCCCCAAGGTCTCACATTCAGTATTACGCATTGATACCAACCATGGGCACATGGTTCCCAACTTACTTCTGATTGTCAATTGTGCTTGCAGAGCCGAGCTACAGAGGCTTTCTGAAGAAAACACATCGTTGACAAATGAATTGGGAAGGATTCAGCAAGAACTTAAAGTTGCAGAAAGAACAAATGATGTACAGAGGTAAAGGCTTGTCCAGGTTCAACTTAGGACCTTTGAGCTTGTGACTCAGTTTTCACATAGCAGAATGAGTGGTTTCCTCTCTGTAAAGTGAGTGTAGAAGTTACTGAGATAGAAAGTGGGGCGTATTCTCAAATCAACCTCACTTTCCAGAAAGCCAAGAGTGGATGAACCTAATTGGTCTCTGACCATGACATGACACATATGTAAAGGGCCCTGGCCTACCTCCACATGCAGGCAGCCCCTCTCATACCTGAATGCCTGGTCTCAGACGTAAAAGGTAGAACACGTATGTATGTGGCAGCATTGACCACCCCACAGTGAGCAGCTGCTACACCCATCCTTCTTACCTCTGCCATCGTGGCATACCACCTTATTCCCTGTATGAAAGTACTCCGCATCACACCTGATGGTGAGGACAGGTGGACATAGTTTAGTACAGTGAAATGATCCTAGGGCCTTCCTAGACAAATACAATATCTATGTTCATGACTCAGTAATAATTTCAGGTGGACTTTTCACCACGGTTTATATTTGTATGTAGATATCGGCATTAGGGGTAGGTCTGGGCCCTAGGACACTGAGGCAGGAACAAGGGACAGGGAGTGGAGTGCTAACACTGGTCAGTGAGTTTTCACTGCTGTAGCCATATCCAAGGGCAGTCTGCCTTTTGATTTTTCTTCCAAATAAGAAGTTCAAGATAAAGTCAACTCTGACCTGCTGCGAGCATGGAGCATAGTTGATGGAGTAGCCATGACGGTCAGAATATGGATGGCAGGGGAAGGTACCAGCGGGGATTTGCATCATTACAGTTCTGAAATCCAGGAGGTCTTCCCTTGAAACCATTTTCTCCTAAGTTTACTACCAGACTCCATTCCCAGCAGATCGCAGTGAGGGTAAGATGGTTTGTGTTTGTGTTGCTGGGTGGCTAGTTCCATACTTTGCTAAATCCGTAGTAATTTGCTTGACTAAGGATTGCCACGGAGAATGCTCCTTTTGTACAATCTGGCAAAATCTTGCAAGCGAAAACTAAACCCACTCTCATTGAGTCTGTAGAGGGTTTCTAAGACTGAATCGTTAAGGGGTGTGGGAGGCTATACCATTGACCTTGGCAGTTACCAGCACAAACCAAGGTGACACCTGGCTTTGGTTTCACCCTCCCTGCTGAAAATTTTCATTTCCGCCTCAAAAAGAGTCACCTGACGAATCCCATCTGACCCTAGACCAAGGATGGGACCAGCCTTGTTCGCATGTAAAATGCATTGGAAAGGGGATTATTGGAGATGCAGTTAGTTTAAAATTTGGCACCTTGTCATTTGATCTCTCTTAAGTTCCATTTTTAATTTGTTCCAGTTTTTAATACTTTCTGCTTTCTTTTCTAAATGTTCTTGTCTGTTTTACTTTGTTATTGTTAGTTGTTTCTGTTGTTTTTAAAGTATGTTTTCCTATAGATGAAGTCCAGAATAGGTGCATCTATACAGACCCTAACTGGATTACTGGTTCTTTGGGAGTTTCACACAGTTGGTTAGAAGGAAATGGAAAGCTAATAACGACGAGTACAAGAATGAAGAAAATGTTCCAAAACTGATTGTGGTGATGATTATACAATCTTGATATGATTGAACTATTGAATTGTATATATGTGAATTATGTATCAATAGAACTTTTTTAAAAATTAAAGAATCGCCTGAGAACTTTGCTAAAATATTTATTGTGATTCAGTATATTTAGGTCAAAAATTCAAATTATCAACAGGGGTTGGAACTGGAATGAATCGGTTTGAAGTCCTAAGGGTAAACTTTCCTAAATTCTTCTGGCTTTAGGAGCTTGGGATCAAGATTGAACCACCACCACTATTGTCAATCATAGCAGTAGCAGTAGTGTAGAGGGATCTGGGCCGTAGAATATGAGGGGAGGTAGGGGTGGGCCTTTTTGTCCAAGCCATGGTGGACTGTTACTAGAAGAAGAAAACACATTAATTGGCAATGATATTGTTAATTTTGCTTTTTCAACAGGAAAGAAATTGATATTTTAAAGAAAGAGAAATATCAGGCCTGCCTTGAAATGGAAATGATCAACAGTCAGGTTTAGTATTACCACCTGATGTGAAGCTAATGAACTTTTCTTTCTCTCTTTCTTTCTTTCTTTAAAAACTATTTTCGAATATTATAGAGGACTTTGTTCCTCAACGATTTCAGAATGCAGTAACTACCTCCCTTGTCAAAAATCAGAAAGTTCGTGTGGATACATTACTGCCGTCAGGGACACCCCATTTTGGTGCTGCCAGCCATCCTGATAATTCTTAGAATCACATGTGGCATTTATATCATGTCTTCTTGTCTCTTTCTCTCGGTCTATTCTTTATTTTGGAGACCATGGCACTTTTGAATATTACATGCAATTGTTTTGTTCCGTGTCTTGAAGTTTGGGTTTGTCTAGTCATTGATAATAATTAGATTGAGATGAGGCTTCTTTGGCAGAAGTACAAGAGTAAGAGTTGTGCAGTCATCAGCACCATCAATGTCAGAACTCTTCCTTCTTCCACTCATTGTTAGCTTCCCACTTCCCGCAACCTTCCTGCCATGCCCCTAGCCAACTATCACTCCAGTTACTGTCTCTAGAGATTTACATAGCCTGGATTTCATACACAGAAAATCACACAAAGCACAAACAATGACAAAGCAAAACAGAGAAAAACCTCAACCAAAAGAAAATATAAAATGTTAGAAACTGCCACCAGTTAGAACCTCCTTGGGAATTCAGCCAGTCTCAGCCAGAATCTTAACAGTGAGACACACTTTCACATAAACTAACAAGTACTAGCAGACCCCTTAAAATCCCCTTTTTTAATTTATCAGAAAACCACTATAACCAGAACACCACTTATGATTATTTCTGTCACCTAAATCCTACTCATGTATTCCTATCTCCTATTCCTTCTACCCAGTCAGCTCTATCATTTCTTCCTCATCTCAACAGAATACAATTTCCAGCCCCTATCTGAACTTTCTCCACTAACCCAAAGAGCAAGTCCTGCCCCTCCCTCCTCCACCTACTCACACACAATCCAGAACCTTACATACCATCTACAGTTGGATCACTATGCCATGCAAACAACAGTCAGCAGTAGTAACCACAAAAAATCAAGATAAACAAAAGTCAACAACTGAAGATTACGCAACTTCATTGGAATACACAGAAAGTGAAGACCTTAAATTACCAGAAAGAGAATACAGGTGAATGATGTTTGTGACCATACAAGAGATTTGGGGATCAATTCTGAAAAAAGGAAGAAAGTGTGATACTAAAAACCTCACACCCCAAAGAAACCGAGAAACAAAACAATGAGATAACAGAATTAAAAAACATTGTATGAGAACTGAGCAATACCGGTGTTCATCGCAGCACAGTTTACAATTGCAAGGAGTTGGAAACAACCCAAATTTCCATCAACAGATGAATGGATTAAAAACCTATGGTACAGATGTGCTTTACATAATTGATGTATGTATGGATTGTGCTAAGAGTTGTATGAGCCTCTAATAAAATGATTTAAATAAAAACTATGGTACATACATACACTGGAGTACTACACATCACTGAAAAGCAGTGATGAATGCATGAAGCACCTTGCCACATGGGAAAAACTGGAGAAAATGATGCTAAACAAAGTAAGCCAAGCACAAAACACAAATACAACATGAGTCCGCTGAGGTAAACTTAAAAAAAATGCAAAAGGGACATAAGGAAAAAGCTACTGTATACAAACATTCCTGGGGTGGTAGTATGGCAGGGGCCAGACCAAATCCAGGGATACATATGTTAGACAATTAAAAAGGTTGGGGGGGGGGAAGAAAATGAAATAAATGGGTAGCTGGGGAACAGGGAACTAACCCATCCAAAGGGAGGGTCTTGTTCATATCGTCGCCGGGAAAGAAGGACCAGACTTCTACCCCATGCTCCAAGATGTGAATGCAACATACTGGCATGAAGCAAGGAACCAGTAGAGAGGTCTGAGGGGTTGGCCCCAATCCCAACTACATGGACAGCAGCCCTTGCCCCCAGAAGAAAGTACTTCAGAGGATAGCATTGAAGCTACAGCTCCGAGAGAGGGACATGTCTGATCAGAGCAAATCGAAGCAAATGAAGGGGGAGGAAGAGAGACTGGAGC
Organism: Tenrec ecaudatus; assembly: GCF_050624435.1. NCBI lineage: Eukaryota > Metazoa > Chordata > Mammalia > Afrosoricida > Tenrecidae > Tenrec > Tenrec ecaudatus. The sequence continues at coordinate 164,352 of NW_027459686.1, read as the reverse complement.
ACATCCTGGCCCACCAAGCCTTAAGGACAATATCCCCACTAAGAACAGCCAATGCACAGAGAGGACCATATGGCTGGTCCCATTATGAGACAGGACATCCCCCGCTGACCCATAGCCCTATAGGGGACAACACTGGAGACACAGTGTGGGAATTAGACCGATCTGACCCCACCACACTGAGGCAAAACATGAAGGGCATGCAACAGAACAGCAAGGGAAGCAGAGCAAGGAAGTCCCGAGGCATTATCAAAAATAGACTTTGGGTTCAGAGCATGGCACCCCATCAGGCTCAATCAGCAAACACTCGCAAATGTCAACAAACAGACCTTGAACTATTGACAGGCTTTTCTTTTTTTGTCATTTGTTTTTTGGTGGTGTTGTCTTGTTTTCTTTTGTTGCTTTGTTTTGTTCTGTCTTGTTTTTGTGTATATTATTATCTCTGCAGGTCTATCTAGATAAAATAGGTGGGATAAACAATCTGGAGGAGAAAACAATGGGACTGACAGTTCCAGGGGGACATGAGAGAGGGGAAGGTTGGGGAAAAGAAGTGGTTAACAAACCAAGGGACAAGAGAACAACAAGTGATCCAAAATCAGTGGTGAGGAGCGTGTAAGAGGCCTGGTAGGGCTTGATCATGGGTAATGTAACCGAGAGGAATTACTGAAACCCTAATGAAGGCTGAACATGAACAAGAGCAAAGTAAAAGGAAATAGAGGAAAGAACTGCAAGGCACATAGCATTTATAGAGCTCTAAATATAGGCATGTACATATGTAAATATATTTATATATGATGATGGAGAAATAGAACTATGCATATATTTATAGGTTTAGTATTAAAGTAGCAGATGGACATTTGGCCCCTACTCAAGTACTCTCTCAATGTAAGAACACTTGTTCTATTAAACTGGCATTCCATGATGCTCACCTTCCAGACACAATCACTGAAGGCAAATGTGGTGAAGAAAGTCAATGGTGTCGGCTATCAAAAGATATAGCATCTAGAGTCTTAAAGGTTTGAAGGTAAACAAGTGGCCTTCTAGGCCAACCAAAGCCCACATGGAAGAAGCACACCAGCCTGTGTGATCATGAAGTGTCAAAGGGATCAGGTATCAGGCATCAAAGAACAAAAAATAATATCATTGTGAATGAGGGGAGTGCAGATTGGGGACCCAAAGCCCATCTGTAGGCAACTGGACACCCCCTTACAGAAGGGTCACGGGGAGGAGATGGGCCAGTCAGGGTGCAGTGTAGCAATGATGAACATACAACTTTCCTCTATTTCTTAAATGTTTCCTCCCCACCACTATCATGATCCCAATTCTATCTTACAAATCTGGCTAGACCGGAGGATGTACACTGGTACAGAGAGGAACTGAAAACACAGGGAATCCAGGATAGATGAACCCTTCAGGACCAGTGGTGGGAGTGGCAATACTGGGAGTGTGGATGGAAGGTGGGGGTAGAAAGAGAGAACCAATTACAATGATCTACATATAACCCCCTCCCTGGGGGATGTACAACTGAAAAGTGGGTGAAGAGAGACGTTGAACAGTGTAAGACATGACTAATAATAATTTATAAATTATTAAGTGTTCATGAGAAAGGGGGGCAGGGAGGGAGGGTAAAAAATGAGCTCATACCAAGGACTCAAGTAGAAAGCAATGTTTTGAGAATGATGAGGGCAACAAATGTACAAATGTGCTGACACAATGGATGTATGAATGGATTGTGATAAAAGTAGTATGAGCCCCCAATAAAATAATTACCCCCAAAAAAGAACTGAACAATAGAATGGAAGAAAATGAAAATTGAATCTATGAACTTGAAGACAACCATGCAGACTTCAGCAAATGAGAGAAACAAACAAAAGAGTAAAATAATCTGAAGTAAACCTGAGGATGATGTGAGAAACCATGAACAGAAGTAATGAATGTCTTGTTTGGAATACTGGAACAGGAAGAAACAAACAAATCTACATATAAATTAGTAAGAGAATTTGTGGAGGAAATTTTCCCCAGTACTATAAAGGAGGAGATAATAACCATTCAGGAGAAGGAGAGAACTCCAAGGAGGTTAGACCCGGGGGGTGGGGGTAGGGGACATGTATAGGAGGGCATCAGGACATATGATAGTCAAAATATTCAACTTCAAGGAAAAGGAGAGAATCTTGAGAGCAGCTAGAGAGGGAAAAAGTCACCTTCAGAGGTAATCAGATTGGAATAAGCTCAGAGCTCTCAGCAGAAAATATGCAGGAAATAAGAAAATGGAGCAACATAGATCAAACTTTCAAAGTAAAAACCTGCCAACCAAAATCTTGTATCCAGCAAAGCGATATATCACATATAAAGAAGAAATAAAGGTATTCCCAAACAAGGAAATAGTTAGAGAATTCATAAAAACAAAACCAGCATTGCCGAAAACACTAACCATATCTCTATGGTCAGAAAATCAACAGCACAAAAACATTATGAGATCGCCACAGTCCGTGCTTCTTTCCAGAAGTCAACACACTAAAACAACACCCAAAACAGTAGATCTAGACGGGAAACAAGGACATGAATAGATTCCTCCCTCCCAAACACAGATAATACAATATGATAGTAACTCACCTGCATTTGGAATTAATACCAATGAAAATCAATGGGCTAAATACCCCAGTCAAAAGACAGAGTAGCAGACTGGATTAGGAAACAAGATCCATCAATCTGCTGCCTTCAAGAAACACACCTCAAACTCACAGACAAAAACAGACTGAGAGTCAAAAGATGGAGAAAAAATTACTAAACCAATGACAATGAAAGGAAGACCTCACACAAATAGAAAACTACAAGCCAATATCTCTCATGAACATAGATTCTCAACAAAATCCTGGCCAGTAGAATTCAACAACATATCAAAATAATAATAATACTTCATGCCCAAATGGGATTCATACCACCATATAAACAAAATATAGAAGAACCAGATGATCATATTGATGGATGTAGTAAAAGCATTTGACAATATCCAACACCCATTCCTAATAAAAACAATAATTAAATATAAGGAAATTCTTCAATATACTAAAGTCCATGTCTTAATATCCAACAGCCAGTATCATACTGGATGGAGAAAAGCTGAAATCATTGCAATTGAAAATGGGAACCAGACAAAGATGCCCATTATCCTCACTTTTATTCAGCATTGTGCTAGATCCTAGCCAGAATCAAAAGGCAACAAGAGATTAAGGGAGTGCAATTGGGCAAAGAGAAATTAAGCTCTAGTTATTTGCAGATGGTATGATTTTATAGAGAGAGAAAAACCCAAGGTCTCCACAAAACCCTGTTGGAAATAATTGGAGCTTGTTTCAAATAAGCACCCATCTAAGTGAGATGTCAGTAAACTCACCTGGAAGAAGCACACGATCATCGATGATCCAAGGATTATCAATTATATAAACCAGATCTGAAGAAGGGCGTGCTGTCAGAGCTGAAATTTGTGAAATTCTGGTGTTCACAAAGCTATGGCTGACAGTGGGAGCCCAAAATACATGTTCAGGTTCTCCACAGGGAATAAGCCTCCAGTGGCCCCCCTCTGACTATCACTGAGGGATAGGAATAACCTGGTTATCAGGCAGCTGGTATTGGAAAGACGATTATAGTAAATTAAAATGATAAATAGGGCTTGAATGGTTAAAATCTTGTTATTTGAGCTCCCTTTAGATACACTTTGACTTTTATCTAGTTTTTAATATTTTCTGGGTTTTGCTGTTGTTTTCTAGATTAGGTCTTATCTCTGCTGTATTTTGTTATTTTGGTACCTTTCTTGATTCTCTGTTATGTATCTTTCTGTGTTTGGGGGTTTATCAAACCCAGATTGGGTGAATCTGTAGAGGTAATAACTGGAGTAAGAGTTCTTGGGGTGTATTGATGGGGAGGAAAGAGGTAATGGGGAGCTGATATCACGTAGTATGAAAAGGAAGAAATTGATTATATGCAGTAATTGCACAACGCTGCTTGATCTGATAGAGCTATTGGTATGATGTCTGGATTATGCCCTAATAAAATGATCTGGGAAAAACATAAATTTTAAAAAATCAATTTTCATTTACATCAGGGCTATCACATTTTTAACAAAACTCAAGTGAATATTCCCAAATTAATTAAGTTTCCCCACAAGTTTACAGGAATGCTGCTGCTCCACATAACACAATACTTTTTAGCGTTTTAATGAAGGTCGGGAAGACCTCAAAGATGAATTCAAGGCAAGTCACCTCAGAAGGCTTTGGAGACTCTCTTTCTGGGTTTCAAAGGAATCCTCTTTATATTTTCTCAAGGATGATCACAGAGACTTCTCAGGAAGACATCTGAAGAGAATGGAAAGCTGCGCTGGGGAGGAGGAAGAAGGACAGGAAAATGTACCACGGCGTGTGTTCTGTTACGGCGCCATACCTGCTCCTCCTGGAGGGTAGCAAGGACTGTCTGACGAGCTCCTCATTGGGAACGACCCATCCACCTGACGCAGCCTTATCTGCCTTCCACACTGCTCTGTGTTCCCAAGCTCAGAGGACATTTAAAACGAACATGATTTGCATCCCTTGAACATGACAAAACTCCCATTTGACATGACATAAATTGAAGAGTGAGAATTCTTTGGGAAATGAATAGAAAGATGAAAACACTTCAGAAGCATATAGGCATAGATAAAGATATGACATGAAACAGTAGCTTCATATTTTGATAGTTTTGTTTAATTAAGGTTTCTTTTTTTAATCATTTTATTGGGGGCTCATACAACTTATCACATTCCATACATACATTCATTGTGTCAAGCACATTCATACATATGTTTCCATAATCATTTTTAACAAGTTTCTATTATAAAATGCTTTTATACTTACCCTTGTGTGTGCGTATTAAACCTACAAGATAAAAATGATATGATTCTGCTCATTGCTGAACCATAGGTATTCACACCAACGTGGGAATACCTTGGAACTGTGGCTGATCTCTCCCCTGAAAACTAATTGTTGTGAGAAAAAAAGAAAGGCAATCCAACAAAAATGTAATTTGATTCTTTTAAATTGTAATTTATTGAAAGATGCTCCTGACCAGTGGTTGACAGTAACTGAAATCTCTATGGTGAAAAACTGAGAAATTTTCTAGCAACTGTTGGAACACACGGCCATTTGTGTATACACCAAGAGGACATCTGTCAGACACTCTAATTTCCTGGCCCAGTGGTACTGAGAATATCAACAACTTACTGCCAGATAGATTTGGATATCAGGGACAGGTCAGAGGTCCTTTTGAAGAGATTCATATGCTTTAAGTTTCTTCCTCCCCCCCCCCTTAACACGATGTTTTACATAACTTAGATAAAAGTGGGAGGCCTTCAGAACAGTGGTTTGAATGTTCTTAATGGTCTAGATGTATTCTCACTTCTTCTCAGGAATAAAGCAGAGTTCTCAACTTCAGCATCATTGCTGTGTGAGACTGGATAAGTCTGTATAGGGGCTGTCCTATACACTGTAGGATATTTAGTAGCATTTCTACATGTCAGTAGCCACCCCTACCTACCCCAATTATGACCATGAAAAATGCCTCCAGATGTTGCCACGTCCCACAGTGAGACAAAATTACCCCTCATTAACCACTGAAAGGATCTGCTGGGGCTTCGTTTTTGTTTTCAATCATTGTTTTACCCTTTTTTGCTCTAGAGTCAGAAATACAAGGATCAGTTATCTCAGCTCAACCATAGGATCCTTCACCTGGGTGAGGAGGCCTTTGTCCACAAGGCTCAAAATGAGAAAAATCAAGTACCCGTTCAGTTGCTGACACTGAAGATGGATCGGGCTGGTCACCAGGTGAAAGAGCAGGTGAGTGGGCAGTGCAGAGTGGGAATATGAGAGCAACAACTTAAAGATATGGAGACATACACTGCCCCACACATAGCCAGGAAGCCTGGGGGAAAAGAACATGGAATATCATAGTTTTTTATAAATCTGCTTTATTTAGAAGAGTAGCATAAAGGAATTAAATCTTAAAAAGAGAGTGAATTCCTACAACCTTTCTGAAAAGACAAGTTGAAAATATAGATAGCAAGAGCCTCAAGAATCTCATTATAAGAAGTGAAACTTCACTGTTTGCAAATAATATGATTTTATATATTGAGAATCCTAAAGGGTCCACAAGAGACTAGCTGGAAGTCATAGAGGAGTTTAGTAGAGTAGCAGTATACAAGAGTAACAATTGACTTCTTCTATACCAGGGATGGGGGTACAGAAAAAGATACCAAGGAATCAGTATCCTTTGCAAAAGCTGAAATACCTGGGAATAAACTTAACCAAAAACCAAGACTTGTACGAAGAAAACTATAGAACATTACTATAAGAAGCCAACCGGGATCTACACAAATGGAAGCATATTCCGTGTTTGTGGATCAGAAGACTCAGTATTGTGAGAATGTTGATACTATCTAAAACAATCTACAAATAAAATGCATTGCCGATCCAAATTCTAACATCATTCTTCAAAGAAATGGAAACACTGATTATTAACTCCATATAAAAAGGGAAGAAACCCAGGATAAGCAAAGAACTCCCCAAGAAAAAGAACAAAGCAGGTGATCTCACATTACTTGACCCCAAAACCTACTTATACAGCCACAGTTGTCAAAACAGTCTGATACTGGTATACTGATACATGCTCCCTGTCACTAGCCACCCAGGAAATGCGAGTCAAAATGACCATAAGATCCCACCTAATGCCCATAACTAGCCCAATTAAAAAAAAACAGAATGTGAAAGGGAGGATAGGGCGGAGGTAGGGGGAGGAATGAGGAGCTGATGCCAAGGGCTCAAGTAGAAAGAAAATATTTTGAAAATGATGATGGCAACAAATGAACAAATGTGCTTGACACAATGGAAGGATTACAATAAGTTGTACAAGTCCCCAATAAAATGATTTTTCAAAAGAAACAGAACAACAAATGTTGGAGAGTGTGTGGTGAGATAGGAACTCTTATCCCCTGCTGGTGGACTGGTAAATATGTACAGGCACTCTGGAAGGCAGTATGGCGATACCTAAAACAGATGGCAACTGAACTACCATATGATCCAGCAATACCATTGCTGGTATGTACCCCAAAGAAATAAGAAGCAGATCACGGACAGATGTTTCCCTCCCCTATGGTCATCACAGCAGAGTTCATAGTAGCAAAAAGCTGGTGGGTGGGCAGGAAGAAGCTGGAAACAGCCTACATTACCATCAGTACAAGAGTGGATAAAAACTCTGGTACATACATACAATGGAATACATCCCTAAAAACAACAATGAAACACCTCAAGTTGTAGAGGCATCTGGAAGATATTATGCTGAGTGAAGCTAGTCAAGCACAGAAGGATAAACACTGTGTGAGTCCACGATAATAGGAACATGCAGCAGAACGGGCACAAGTTCAAGTGTGCAGGCCATCCAGTCGTCTGGCTGGGGACCAGGCAGGCCGCTAAAGAGCCACACATCATCTGCTCAAAGTAAGTATCATGTAGGTCACTTGGCCGAAGGTCACCTCATGAGAGCTGGAATCAGATGGATGGGGTGGGGTTGATGGTGGTCCCTGAGAGGTAGCCATGTGGATTTGGGGTGAGGTCTCCCAGAGAGGGAATCAGCCCTGTCAGAGGAATGGGGCTTACTGATGCGAGGGGCAGCACAGGAAAGAAGAAAGGCAATGGTCAAATTTGGGGGAACATAGGTGCATGCCTGTTGAGGAGAGAAGAGGGAGGGCTGACATTGTGGGGGAGGGGTGTCCAGTGAGGTTGCTCTTGGGAGGACCTGATGCAGAGGGGTTAAGTGGAGAGCAAATGCTTTGAGAGTGATTAGGGCAAAGAATGTATGGATGTGCTTTATACAATTGATGTATGTATATGTATGGATTGTGATAAGAGTTGTATGAGCCCCTAATAAATTGTTTAAAAAAATAATAAATTTTTTTAAAGTTGTATGAGCCCCTAATAAAATGATTTTTTAAAATACTGTAAAAAAAGAAACCAAACTTGACCAACAGTTACCATGGGTGAAGGGGAAAGATCTGTTGCTTTGGGAGCATTGAGTTTCTGTCACTGTGGTCGATAGTTTGAAAAAAGATAACAATGATAGTTGTACAACATGAAGAATATTATTGAGCCTCTTCTCGCTCTGAATTATACAACTAGAAGTTGTGCAATTGGAAAATATTTGTGTACATTTGTGCCACAGTTAGAAAAAAATAAGTACATGAATTACAATGAGTACAAGGAAGAAGAAAAAGGTTTTGAATTAAATATTGTAACAATTGGACAACTTTTCTTGATCTGATTGAATTGTATGACGTGGGTGAAGTGCTAATACAACTGTTTTAAAAGATGTGATGCAAAACAATAATATGGATTATTCGGGAGAACATGATGCTGAGTGAAATTAGTCAATCACAAGAGACAGATATTGTATGAGACCACTACTGCAAACGGTTTTCATATTGAAAAATAAATAACGAGATAGAAAGAAACTCCATGTGGTTACAGATCAGATCAGGTTTTCTGGGATGTTAGAATTACAGAGTTAGATCATGACCAAGAAAGCCCCATGGAGCACTTCGACTCTGACAAATACATGTGTTGCCCTGAGTTAGAACTAACTCCACAGCATCAGTTTTCGTTATTAACTGCTGTCTCTTGTTCCCATTCAGGATGACGCTTAGGGTTGCCCGTAGGCATGCCCTGTACCCAAGATTAAAGTTTCATGCAGAATAATTTCACTGCCCTTAAAATTCTCTGCTCCACCTGTTTGTTCCTCTATTGTTCCTTGAACTCCTGCTAGTCGCTGACCTTGTTTCTGTCTCTTTAATTTTGCTTTATAATTGGAATCATGCATTATGTAGCTTTTTCAGACTGGTTTCTTGTACTTAATAAGTACTTAAGTTTCCTCCATATTTTTTTCATGGCTTGATGGCTCATTTATTTTTTTTGCTAGATAATATTTCCATGATACAGATATGCTCGTTTGTTTAGCCATTGACCTGTTGAAGGACCTCTTGATTACTTCCAGTTTGGGGCAATAATGAATAAAATTATGATAAATATTTGTATGCAGGCTTTTATGTGGATACAGATTTTCAACTCATTTGAGTAAATACCTAGGAACACAACTGCTAAAATATATGACAGGCCTTTGGAATAGTGGTTACATTACCAGATAAGTATTGGACTGCTGACAGCGAGATTGACAGTTCAAATCCACCAGATGATCCGAGGGAAAAAGATAAGCCTATCTATTCCCATAAAGAAATCCTGTCAGAAACTCTATAGAGGGACGCTGTGAGTCAAATTGGCTTGATGGCATTGTTTTTGTTTTTTTGTAAGCCTATGTAAGAAACTGCCACTGTCGGATTCCTATGCAAAACACTACGCCCTGCGCCACACCTATACTCCTGACAGAGCTTGTTAGCATCCCATGTTCAGACAGAGGCTCGTAGCTAGTAACTTGTAGATGTGTACATTTCGCCCAAATACCATTTTAAATGTCTTGAAGTTAGTTCTTTTAAAACATAATTTTTTGATTGGTAACCTCCTTTTGTCAGGAAATACATGAAAAACAACTTAATACCACAGAAAAGCAAGTGGATAAAGTGGAAATGATCTTAAAGAATATGGAAATGCTTCTACAAGAAAAAGTAGATGAGCAGAAGGACCAGGTGAGTGATAAGTTCTTGTCATTTCCTCACAAACATCTTATATCTGCACACTTCTACTTCCTGGGTATTCACACAGCTGGTGTAGTAAGAGACTGTGTGGTCACAGACTCCGAGAGGCCATGTTCATTAGTTACCCCTCAGACTGAGCCTCAGTCAACACCTTATACTTGAACATGAAGTAATTTTCCACAGGATTCATAATTAATAGCAGTCAATAAAAGATTCTATTATATATATAAAACTAGCTTGTTTATTGTACTTATTTTCTTTTGGGTATCATTTTAAGGTTTCTTTTTTGAGATGGCCACATAACCTCAGGAAGGTTATGGATTTATTCATGCATCCTTCATTCAGCACATTGCCTACTGAGCACCTACTATGTAGGAAAGCATTTTTCTAGGTAGACCTGAGATAAATAAGCCCTCATGGAACTTAAATTCTAGAGCTGATGAGAGCTAATAATAAGATTGTAGTTGGCCAAGGGCTTTGAAGAAAACACATTTTCCTGGACTGTAGAGTCAGGGTGTTAGGGGAGACTATACTGCACAGATAAGGTATCTGAGCAGCCCCTTAATCATGACCTAACATATATGAGTGGGTAAAAAAGAAAAACAGGAAAACTCCACTCTGTGGAGCTTTCATAGGATGCATTGTTCCTACTAGCTGAGCATCGAGCAACTTGTTCTGAGTTAGTGCACCCAGCGGCGTCGCCTGGGAAGGTTCTCTGGTCACAGTGAATTTTTTCATAAAAGCAGTTTTGCTCACACCTTGTTTTTTGTGATGGCTCATTTAAGAGAACTGCGTGTGGCTGTGAAAGTTTGCTTTCTGCTCCAGAAAAATGTCACAGAAACTGTTGTGATGTTGAATACAACTTACAAGGATAGCACTCTGAAAAAAACTCAAGTGTACCAGTAGTTTTCTTATTTCCAAAAAGGTAAAATGTCGATCGATAACAAACCTTATTCTGGATGTCCATCAACTTTCCAAACAGACAAAAATGTCCAAAAAATTCATCCACTTTTGCTTGAAGACCAATGATGGACCATTAAAAAGATGGGGAAGTTATCTGGACTATCTTGGAGCTTAGTTCAGTGAAGTTTAACAGAAGATTTGTGACAGGCCACCAAGAAGGAGTGTCAACTGGAAACAAGTCATTCTTGGAAAGAACAACTCTGAAGTGATCCAGACTTTTCTCAAGGTCATTACTGGTGACAAGCAAACTTCAGTCAAGCCAGGGGAAGACACCGTCATCACCTTGCCCAAGAAAAACTCGTCAAGTGAAATTAAAGATCAAGATTATGCTCATTTGATTTTTTTGATGTCCATAATATAGTGCATTTAGAGTTCCTTCCACTAGGTCAGACTGTTAATCAAACTTTCTATTTAGAGGTTTTGAAAATATTGTGTAACAATGTGCAACAAAAAAGACCTGATTTGTGGCAGATGGGGGACTGGTTTTACCATCATGACAATGCAACTGCTCACATGCCATCTCAGTGTGCCAATTTTTGACAAGAAACAGCATGCCTCTCTTGTCCCATGCACCTTACCTGACTTCACTCCATGCAACTTCTTTGTGTTTCCACCAATGCAGAGGAACATGAAAGGACAGCTAGTTGATGATATAGAAGAGATGAAGCAAAAAAATGAGAGAGGTGCTGTCAGCCGTCCAAACAGCTGAATTTGAAAAAAAAAACCAATGTTTCCAAGAATGGAAGCGCAGAATTGACAAATGTATTAGGTGTAATGGAGAGTACTTTGAAGGTGATAAGGTTGTTTTGTAAAAAAATTTAAATACAAAGCTTTGAAACAAAATTCCAGGTTTTCGGGGTACCCCATCGTATACCTCAAGTAGAAAACAGATTAGCATTGGGGGAAGCATGTTGCTCACTGGTGGAATATCACATGTGTTGTACTTGAGAATCCTTCCTGACAGGTGCTAAATACCGGTAACATTTCCTGATCACCAGACAGCCATAAATAGGCACCCACACACTTACACTTCCCTGTTCATGGTTGTGGGAAAATAGTCTCGGCCCTGTAAAAGGTTTTGCTCTACCGAGTGCCAGGCACCATGCCTGTCACTGTTCTACTGTTCCTTTACTTCCTCCTGTCCCTCCCCTACTCCTCTTAAGTCCCCTTTCTCCTCTTCTTTCCATCCTGCCTTGCTCTTTTTTATTCCCCCACTCACTGGGAGCCCTCCTTGCCATAAGTATGTAAGCCCATTGTAAAGAAGCCTGGCCCTCTGGCCTAGCCCTCAGCCCTCCTCTCTGCTCTTTAAATGCCCTTCAAAGACTCTGTGCTCACAACCCTGCTTCTCTCCCTTCCATGCTCCTCTCATGGCTCAGCCACTGTTCGTCCCCCCTGCCTGGGTCTACACCTAATTCGCAGCTCAGCTTTCAGAATGGATATAGACTCCAAGCACTCGTACCCCACTGATCTCACTCTGGTCCACACCCCCTCACTTTATGCCCTCTCTCTGGCCTTCCTGGTTCTGCCTTGCATACCGGCCTTGATTTCTTCTTAGCACAGGCGCTGCAATACCTCTGAGATCTCAGCTCGCCGCGCCTCACACCTTCCCATCTTCTTCAAAGTAAAAGTCAACTTTGTCACGGTGTCCTTTAAGGCTCTCTTAGATTTAGTGTCCACTCCTGCCCTGACTTCCTGTCTATGTTTCCTCAGGAGCACACACCTTCAGCTATGGTGGCTGCCTGCTGCTACCTAGTCACCCGAGGCCCTGACCAGCTGCAAGGTCTTTGTAATCTCTCTTCTTGCTACCTGGTGTTCACATAGCCCCTAGATTCCTAAACTTACTTGGCCTACCACCCCTTTTTACAGGAAAAAAAAATCACTCATTGTCCACCTGACCATTAAAATCTTTTGTACTATTGCCCCTAATTCAGGATACGGTTTGGGTGTCTGCTTGTGTAGCGCCCCTGGATGCTTTGAGGCCCAGACATCGTCACTGGACTGTTTCACTGCTACCCAACGGGCAGTACCGCCCCCTTTGGGAAAAACTGGGATAGTCTCTGGACTCTCATTTTACTCAGAACTCCGTTCACATGTCATCTTACAGGAACAGCCTCGGGGTTTCTGTAGACAAGCAAAACCAGTAAAACATGTATGTAAATATATTGAGAAAATTGTACTTCGTGACTCACACACATGGGGGGGTTAGCACGTCCCATATCCGTGGGTCCAGTGGCAACTTGGAGACCTCTGCTGGTTCATGGGGTAGCAGAGGAACAGATGTCTGCAGGTTTATGAACTAGAACTGCAGGCCAGGCGTTAAGCAAAAACATAACAAAGAATCGAGACGGCTAACCACGATGACAAAATACAACAGAAATAAACCCCCATAGTTTTAACTGTTCGAGATTTTAGCTATTCAAGTCAGAGTTATCATTTTAATTTCCTATAGTCATCTTCAGTACTCTCATCTGGTAACCAGGTTCTTCCCATTCCTCAGTTTCATCGGAAAATCACTGGAGACTTATTCGCTGAGTAGCTCCTGCAAATGTATTTTGGCCTTCCGCTCTCATCCATTCCCTTCTGAAAACCAGAATCTCGCCTGCTAAGCTTTGATACTATTCCCTTCTTCCGATTTGGATTATATAATTTACAATCCATGGATAACAGATGTTGGTGTGCTTCTTCCATGTGGATTAGTTGACATCTCACTTAGATGGCTGCTTGTTTGGAAACAAGCCTTTAAGATCCCAGATGCTGTTCTGTCTGATTAGTGGGGCACCATCTAATTTCTTCACCAATGCTACCCTTAAGGGACCTGATCTCATTCAAGAACTTTTTGAAGCCCCCTTGTATTCTTGACCTTGATAGCTAAAGGTACACTGCTTCTGACAGGTATCAAGAAAAAGACATTGATTAAAGCAATAGCTATGTGCTGTCTTCCAGGAAATGTACTAATGTGCTCAAGCAGTGAAACCACATCTGGATTAGCAGTTACAATCAGAGCCACCACTGGTTAAGTTTATATCAATTCACTGTCACTCTCTTAAGATCCTTTTTTTTTTTTTTTTTTGCACAAGACAGATAGGTAAGTTGAATGAGATTGTGGTGGAAATCATCCCCCTCCATTCTTCAAGTCTTTATGGTGACATTAATCTCTGCAGGTTCTCCAGCAATGTAATACTGCTTTTGGTCTAATATTTCTTTGAGGAAAGTTCTAATGGCTTCCACTTGGCCTTTCTTACTGTAATAACCCTTTCTCCATGTGTCAGGGATCCAAAATTCTGCCAATTGCATATTCTGGACCTGGAGAGATTATTACAGGATTATTTCAGAGACCACTGTACCCACTGTTGGATAGGCATGAGCTGACATTTGGGCCTCCTAGAATGAGTGTCAGTTTAGTGCCATAGGGATCCTTTGAGAAATATTAACTATCTATATTCTGACAGTGTAGTGGATTTCTACCTCAGAGGATTCATAGGAGTTGTGGGCCTATACACTTGCTCATCTTGGAATTGATAGAGCCCTCTAAGCATCCCCTGCATGTGTGGGTATGTCCATCTTGATAAATCTACTCTAACATTCCAATTTACTTCAGCTTTTAGATCCCTTTTCCAGTATATAAAAGCAATTCAACTTCATTCAGTATAGGCCACTTCATAGTCCTCATTGTCGTCCCGCAACAATGTAACTACTAGGTACTTTTCTGACGCCGTGAGCTGAAACATCGAATGAAGACTTGCCACTTGGCAGGCTCATAGCACTACACTCAGACTGACACAGTTCCCACACCTAATCCCGAGGCCTTTGTTTCTCCTTGTGTTCAGTAGGAAAAGCAAGCAGTCTCTGTCTGGAGTATGCCATACCTCCTCCTGGGCCACACTTTATGCCTCAAAGAAGTCGTGTCACGGGACAGTGGACTTCACACTAGTTATTGTTCTAAAAGCAAAAAGTGCATCTTGCAAAGCATTTGCCTCATACAAAGATTCCTGGGACACAGCTGTGGGACTATGGTCAGATGAGGATAAGAGGGCTGATTTTACTCTCGAAGGTGATTCAGGCAAAGAAGGTGGGTTAATCCCTTCAGATGGGGGCAGGAGGCTGGTCCTTCTGAAAATAAAAAAAGGTAATTCAACAATAAGGGCTCCATGTCCCTAGCTTGATCCTTTTATTGTCCACATTTTCCCATCTCAATTTTCAGGATCTCACATCTTCCCCGTCAAACCTTTCAACATAAGGGATTCAGTTGATGGTGTAATTAACTATTCTTCAGCTAGGACTCAGGAATGATGGTGGTGTGTGGGTTACAAACTGGACTGTTAGCTAAAGGTCAGCGATTTTAAAAGCACCAGCCATGCCCCAGGTAAAAGATGAAGTTTGTGCTCCGATAAATATTTATAGCCCCCAGAGCCCTCGAGGACATTCGATTTTGGCTTGTGCAGTCACTGTGCATTGCAGCCAACTCAGTGGTAGTGAGGATAAGACTCTGGATGGGTTTTCAGCAATCTCAACACTGCTACAAGAAATAAGACTTTATTTCAAGACCCAAATAGCAACTTTCAGGTCCTTTATGTACTGCTTGAGCCAGGACTTTGAAGCTCTGGACTCATCATTTTCTCTTTCCGCGTTGTGTATCTGAAAGCTGAACCAGCCAGCTTCACTATGCTTGTGGGTGTAACAAAAATGTTGAAAGATAATAATGAAATAGTAGTCACTCACAGCATTGTCTCTCACAGATGTTTGATCTAATGGTGGGGATATTATGCTTGTCTTTATTGCCACCTCATGCCATGGATTACTATGCCTCTTTACTATTGGAAGTCGAGCAATTAGTACTTTTAAATCCAGCCAGACTTGAGAATAAGTTCAGAAAGCATGCTGTAGTGGAGTTAACAAACCCAGGGACAAGAGAACAACAAGTGCTCCAAAATCAGTGACGAGGATGGTGTAAGAGGCCTAGTAGGGCTTGATCAAGGACAATGTAACTGAGCGGAATTACTGAAACTCAAATGAAGGCTGAGCATGATAGTGGGACAAGAGAAAAGTAAATGGAAATAGAGGAAAGAACTACAAGGCAAAGGGCATTTATAGAGGTCTAAGTACAGGTGTGTACATATGTAAATATATTTATATATGATGATGGGGAAATAGATCTATGTGCATATAGTTATAGATTTAGTATTAAGGTAGCAGATGGACATTGGGCCTCCACTCAAGTACTCCCTCAATGTCAGAACACTTTGTTCTATTAAGCTGGTATTCCATGAAGCTCACCTTCCTGACATGATCGCTGAAGACAAATGGGTACATAAGCAAATGTGGTGAAGAAAGCTGATGGTGCCCAGCTATCAAAAGATATAGCATCTGGGGTCTTAAAGGCTTGAAGGTAAACAATTGGCCATCTAGCTCAGAAGCAACAAAACCCACATAGAAAAAGCACAACAACCTGTGTGATCATGAGGTGTCGAAGGGATCAGATATCAGGCATCAAAGAACAAAAAATCCTATCATGGTGAATGAGGGGAAGTGCAGAGTAGGGACACAAAGCCCATCTTTAGGCAACTGGAGATCCCCTCACAGAAGGATCATGGGGAGGAGACAAGCCAGTCAGGGTGCAGTGTAGCAATGATGAAACATACAACTTTCCTCTAGTTCTTAAATGCTTCCTCTCCCTCCCCCGCCATCATGATCCCAATGCTACCTTACAAATCTGGCCAGACGATGTAGACTGATACAGATAGGAAATGGAAACACAGGGAATCCAGGATGGATGAACTCCTCAGGACGAGTGGTGATACCGGGAGTGTCAAGGGAATGTAGAATAGAAAGGGGGAACCAGTCACAAGGATTTACATAAAACCCCCTCCCTGGGGGACAGACAACAGAAAAGTGGGTGAAGGAAGATGTCGGACAGTGTAAGACATGACAAAATAACAATTTATAAATTATCAAAGGTTCATAAGAGAGGGGGACTGGGGAGAGGGGGGAAACAAGGAACTGATGCCAAGGGCTCAAGTAGAAAGCAAATGTTTGAGAATGATGATGGCAACAGATGTACAAATGTGCTTGACACAATGGATGATTGTGTGGATTGTGATAAGAGATGTAAGAGTTCCCAAGGAAAGTATATAACTAAAAAAGAAAGAAAGCATTCTGTGTTGGGCCGGGTTGACTAGAGAAACAAATCCAGAGATACTCATATATGTATAAGAAAAAGTTTTATCTCAAGAAGTAATTATGGATCAATAAAACATTCCATCCCAGTCCAGCTCTTCAGTCTATAAGTCGCTCTTCAGACTCATTAAGTCACATGCAATGATGCAGAATGCAGGACAATCACAGGCCAGTGGGTGTAGTTATGTGGATCCAACTGACCGTATCGTAGTGCTTGCAGCAGCCAGGAAAGTGAAGGCACAGAGAGTGGGGGAGGTGCCCAGGACCCTGCTTATGAGAACGTCTCGCCCACAGAGAGTCACCATCAGGGTGTGACCTGATTGACAGACTAAACTCTACCCTTACACTTTCATATATCTTCAAGTTGACATGAAATGATGTAACTACCACTTATTCTTTGAGTTTTGTTCTTCTAGAATCACTCTTGGTGCCAAATAGCTAAGTCTGAGTTCTCGAGAGGGGTGCATCAGTGAGATGCACACATACATACATATAAAGAGATTTGCTGCATGGTAGGGGTTTATGCAGTTGTAGAGGTTGGCAAGTCCCAAACCTACCGTATGTGTCCAGTGGAAGCTAAGGATTTCTGATGACTTGTGGGGTTGTAGGACTGGTGAATCCACGACCTGCTGGTTAGGCTGGAGACTTCTTCAGGTTTATAACACAGGAACTGCAGATCAGGCAACTAGAGTGCAGGTCAAGAAAGAGAGCAAACTTTGCCACAACTTCCACTTCGATAAAGGAAGCTGGCCACACTCCCGAGGCAATTTCCCTTTCAACTGATTGGCTGTTCATATCAGATCACAAAAATGAAAGTTGATTCCATTATGAAAAAGCACCTGTCAGACTGATGAGAATCATAGTCTAGTCAAATTGAGGTTTACATTAGTCGTTACAGTTCCCTCAACCAACTAGCTGCCCCCCTCTTGCTCCTTGCTTGGTTTTCTCAGCACTTCCCCCATATGGCATACTAAGTTTGGTTCTCATTAGCATATGTGGCGCACAGCCCAGAGACTACGTTCACCACTGCTTCGCTAGTGCTAGAGCAAGACCTGGCATGTGGGCGCTTACTGACTATGTTCTACAAGTGAAATTTGGTGTTGACTGAACCCCATGCTGGGATTCTTGTGCCCTTGTATTTTGAATGAGGTCATTGCTAGTGTTTCCTGTCATTCACATCTGTGAAACCGTATGGGTTTGGCAGAAAGCTCAGACCCAGGAAACAGCAGTGGGGGTCAGGGCCACAGTGATTCCTAGGGCAAAGGGCAGTAAAGAACCAATAATTGTTGTCATTCTTTGCAATTCATTATTGTATCGTACAATAGCCTTTCTGAGAACTGTTGATTTGTGACTCTTGGGTCTTCCGGTTAAACTGATTCCCACAATTTCCCGTAAATTTTCTCCAGTACATAATTCATCACACCCTCAGTTGGAGGTCTCACTTCAGGGTAACAAGAAGTGTCATACACGCAATATTTTTGTTATATCCTTAAGAACCTAAAGTTATCATTTCAACGACCGTGGAATGAACAGGGTCGGGAGCATGTACCCCTTCCCTGCACTCACAGTAATGGGTGGCTCTCTTCCCTCTCTAGTTTGAAAACAGCGTGAAGTCCAATTTGCTGCTCAAGGAGCTTTATGTGGAGAACGCACACCTGCTAAAAGCCCTCCAGGTTACTGAAGAGAAACAAAGAGGAGCTGAGAAAAACAGCCTCATCTTGGAAGAAAAACTCAGAGCTCTCAACAAATTAATCAGTAAGATTTCTCCGGCATCCCTCTGTGTGTAAAGACTGCTTGCTTTCTTGGAATTCATTCTGAAAAGGAAATCTTAAAACCTGAGCCACTGTGATGCCTTAATCACTTGCAGCTTATTGGCCATGGTCCTCAGAAACAGGGCGACTGTGGTGTCTGGCTCGTTCCAGCAGCATCTGCTCTGTGCCAGATCCTGGGAACATACACGTGTTGGACAAGAGCACATTTTTATAAAACTCCCAATTTTACCACTTGGAAAACATGATGGAAACACTTGGTCAGGCCTGACAGAGAAAGTGGGTTAAGATAATGCAGTTCCAATACTGCATTTTCGACTTAAGCTCTCATTGCCATCGAGTCAATTACAATTCGTAGTGACTTTGGCTTCAAAGATTAAAATGTAAAGTAGGGCTCTAGACAGCTTTATCATATTTTTCCTTTTAAATTTCATTTATGTTTTCTTAAGCAGACACACAACAAAACATACATCACTTCAGCAGTTTTTAATGTATACAGTTTGCTGATACGGATTATATTCCTCCGGTCTGTAGCCATTTTCAGCATTTTTGAGTTGTTGCTCATCTGTTAGCATAAATTCACTCCCCTTAGAGTTCCAGGGGAGTCCAGGTGGCATGGTGATGACAGCGCTGGGCTGCTAGCCACAAAAGCAGCACTTTAAATCCAACAGACTTGGGAGAAAGACATGGCTGTCTGCTCCCATGAAGAGTTGCGGTCTCAGAAACGCACAGGGGCAGGTCTACTCGGTCCTGTAAGGTCATTGTGAATCAGAATTGATTTCATGGCAGTGTGGTTGGCTTTGTTTTTTGTTTAAAGTCCCAGGCAAATACTTCAAATTGTTTTCCATTTTATTCCACATACATAGTTGTTAAAAGATCATCAAGCTCAAAGCAGACTTTTTTTTTACTAGTTAAGCCAAACTATTACTTGGTTTCAAGAAGACATTATGGTACATTTCTGGTTTAAGGCAATAGTTTTAGGAGTTCAGCCACCCTCCATGGCTCCAGAAAGTTGGGAATTATGAGAATTTTCTATTCTTGTCTGTATTTTTGCCCCATTTTGTTCAGGATCCTTCTCTGAACTCTTTGATCAAAATGCTCAGCAGTGGTAGCCAGGCACCATGCAGTTCATTTGGACTCGTGACAAAGGAGGGCATTGTTTATGGAGGCAGCTAATTAGCCATGCATTCCAGAATCCTACTCTATTCGATTCTGTTGTTCCACATGAATCGACACCAACTGTGCCTGACAACTGAAGGAGGAGGTAGAACAGAAGCACCAAACATGTTAATAAGCCAACTAATGGTATGTCCCATGAAACCATTACCCTGAACCTAAGAGCTTTACTGTCTGGTTATTCAGCTCTGTCCTCTGTTACACTTCCCAATGGCTGCTGAGTGCAGACTTTCCAGAAGGGCTTCCCTCTGTAAGCAGAGTGTCCTCTAGACAATAAAGGAGAGGACTCTTGTTCGTTTGGAACCACTTTACCACATGTAAATATTGGTACTGTGGTTACACCTGTAGGCTTGTATTTATTGTACATTAATCTTTTATTCATTGGAGTGTTTTTGCACTGGGAATTGAACTATATGTTAAAAAAAGATAAAAATATAGTTTTATACCAAAATTGATGGTCATTTGTTTATCTGAATGTACTACTGTAATGTGAAATGAGTCACTGTATTTGCAGTTTTTCAATTAAAAAATATCTATATTTCAATTTTGTCCTTTGTTCTTCAATTATAAAATATCTCAAATAATTAGAAAATACAGTTTTAGGAGAAAACCCATATACCCATCAACTAGATACATTTAATATAATATTTTGAAATTTTTCTTTTTAAAAGATATAAAATATTTTAGATAGAGGTGAAGGTCGTATTCTATTGATTGCAACCGTTTACTCGTCCTAAAGGCACGCACTATCCCAAAGATGGTAAGTAAGTCTCCTGGTCTCTTTGTACATTTATTATATATGCATTATATAGTCTTGATTAGTGTCCACCCTTTTACTTTTGCATGTATCCATTGCAACGGCTAAACAGAAACTCACAGACAAAATGCGTGATGAAAGAATTTAATAACTCAATAAGTTATAGTGCCAAGAGAAATGCTCAGGATAGGTGTTTAACAGGACACATTACAGAGTTTCAGGTATGCTAATAAACACCCGAAGTGGCATACAACTCTGCTATGAGCCTCAACCCAAAGACATTCAGCTCAGGCTCTGGTCAAACCCAGGTCAGCAAACCCAGGTCTCCGAATTAAGTGCCCAGACTGAAGGACCAGGAAAACGTCAGTCTTCACAACCTAGAAATTGAAAACATTGTTCGGCACCCAGCTACCATGACCAAGTGTTATGAAAAGGATCACAACAGAAGGTTCTGTCTAGAGTGGGGGAGAAGTTAAGAACATAACCCTAAAGGATGCCAGGTTTACTGATCGAACAGAGATAGGCAGGACCTCCAAGATTTGC
The DNA here is from genome assembly GCF_050624435.1 of Tenrec ecaudatus. Classification (NCBI taxonomy): domain Eukaryota; kingdom Metazoa; phylum Chordata; class Mammalia; order Afrosoricida; family Tenrecidae; genus Tenrec; species Tenrec ecaudatus. The sequence goes on along the minus strand of NW_027459686.1, from coordinate 143,252 downwards.
ACTCTCCCCCTGCAGATTGGGAACTGAACTCAAATGGTACATTGACGGTATTGCTGCAATTAATGGGTTGAATCAGAATGCATATGAATTGTGGTAAATGATGTAAAAATATCACCTGATCTTTTGAGGGCAGGCCAGGTATGAGTGATAGGCTTTTTCACTGGGGTCAAGGAGGAGAGCCAAGCCCTTCTTTCAAAAGATATTTTTAATTAAAAGTTTCTTTTTTCATATAACACTGTTTAGGAATGAATAAAATGTAGCACAAAACCTGTCTCTTTCAGCCCTGCCATGTTCCCAAACATGCTCCGCAGTGTTCCCCTTGCTCATATGATAAATATGATTATATCTATCCATACTTGTTTTATGAAAAATGCTCACACTGTACAAGTTGTAAAGCGGTCCTTCAAAAATTAAGGACTGTAAAAATTATCCTTCAAAAAAAAGTTAAGTATTCCAAGATAAAAGCTGAGCGTTCATAGCTATTAGACTCCCATACAAGAAAACTTAAAGCCAGTCCTCCAACGTGAGAAATGTGAAGGAATGATACTAGAAAGTCACTCAAAGTTGAACACAAAAGGGAAAATGATGAGAACAAATGTACAAATGTGCTTGAAAATTGATATATTTATGGATTGTGATAAGAGTTATACAAGCCCCCAATAAAACTATTTTTTAAGTTGTACGAGCCCCCCAAAAACTGATTTAATAAAAAAGAAAGAGCTAGATCTGGAAATGGTGGAATGTCACCTGGCTTATATTCTTTTCTTATTTTTTGTACAATGACTATATTCCTTTCTCTCTTTTTTAATCATTTTACCACAATCCATATCTACACCCATTGTGTCAAGCACATGTGTACATTTATTTCCATCATCATTCTCAAAATACTTTCTTTCTACTTGAGGCCTTGGTATCAGCTCCTCATTTTTCCCCTCCCTCCCCACCCCCTTCCCTCATGAACCCTTGACAATTTATAAATTACTATTATTTTGTTATGTCTTACACTGTCCAACATCTCCTTTCACCCACTTTTCTGTTGCCTGTTCCTCAGGGAGGGGCTTATATTGTAGATCCTTGTAATCGGTTCCTCCATTCTATCCCACCTTTCCTCCACCCTTGAATTATCGCCACTCTCACCACTAGTCCTGAGGGGTTCATCTGTCCTGGATCCCCTGTGTTTCTTTCTGTACCCGTGTACATCCTCTGGTCTAGCCAGATTTTAAGATAGAATTGGGATCATGATAGTGGTGGGGAGGAAATATTTAAGAACTAGAGGAAAGTTGACTCATCCTTCCCTGTGGTCCCTCTGTGGGGAGATTGTTCCACTATCTACAGATGAGCTTTGGATCTCTGCTCCAGCCCTCTCGTTTTTATTTGTTACGTGTCTGCTGATGCCCAGTTCCTATGACTCCTCATGATCGCACCAGCGATGTGCTTCTTCCATGTGGACTTGTTGCTTCACTGCTGAATGGCAGCTTGTGTGACATCAAGCCTTTTAGACCCCAGACACTATATCTTTTAATAACCGGGCACCATTTGCCCTCTTCACCACATTTGTTTATGCACCTATTTTGTCTTCAGCGATTGTGTCAGGAGGGTAAACATCTCATGCTGCTGACTGGTTAGAACAAAACTTTCTCTTTTTTAAAAAATTTATGTATTGGGGCTCATGCAATTCTTATCACAATCCACACATACATCAATTGTGTAAAGCACACTTATACATTCATTGCCCTCATCATTCTCAAACTTCGCATTCCGCTTTGGTTCCTGGAATAAGCTCCTCATTTTCCTTTTTTCTCTCCCTCTCCCTCCCCGCTCCCCTCTCCCTCATGAACCCTTGATAATTTATAAATTATTATTTTATCTTATCTTACACTGCCAGGCGTCTCCCTTCACCCACTTTCCTGTTGCCCATTCCCCAGAGAGGAGGTTATATATAGATCCCCGTGATTGGTTTCCCCTTTCTACCCCTCCTTCCCTCCCGGTATCACCACTCTCACTGTTGGTCCTGAGGGGGTTCATCTGTCCTAGATTCCCTGTTTCCAAATCCCAACTGTACCGCTGTGCATCCTCTGGTCTAACCAGGTTTGCAAGGTAGAAGTGGGATCATGATAGTTGGGGGGAGGAAGTGTTTAAGAACTAGAGGAAAGTTGTGAGTTTCGTTATTGCTACACTGAAGCCTGAGTGACTCATCTCCCCACTACCGCTCTGCAATGGATGTCCAGTTGTCTACAGATGGGCATTGGGTCCCCATAGAACAAAGTGTTCTTGAATGGAAGGAGGATATGAGTGGATGCCCAAAGTCCATCCCCTACCTCAGGGTATTGCCATATAAATATATGTACATGGGCCAATACCTCTATTTTTGTAGATTAATGTATTTACATATGCACACCACTATGTTTATACCTCTATCCATTGCTTTGCTTCCTTGGTCCTTCCTCTGTTGCCTTTTACCTTCCTCATGTCCCACTGCCACTTTCCCCTTATTTCTGCCTCTTGGTAACCCCCTTAGCTAGTCTGCTGTTGCTCCAACATTACCACCACCCCCACCTTGGATCCCTATATCCTCATTACTTGCTCTGACACCCCAGTTGTTCCCCTGTCCATGGCGCAGCCTGCTCAGCACCCCCTTCCTCCACCACTCTGACCTCCCAGGTCTCCCTGGAACCGTTGGTCCCAATGCTCTCACCTCAAGCATGCCTCCCATACCTATCCTATATAGGTAGGTATACCGACTATGACATAGCCCAAAATGATTTTTTAAAATAAAAATAGTAAATCAATAAGAAAAATTTTTTAAAAAGAGAAAAGAAATATACAAAAATCCTGGGTCTCTTCGCTGGCCTTCAAGACTGTCCAGGAGCTGCCTCTCCCAGCCTGGAGTGCATGTAGACCCTACTATGAAGCACCAAACCATGAGGACAGCATGGTCACATGGAAGGATGCATGAAGAGAGAGAGCTACAGGCTAGGGAGAGGAGCCAGCATGCCACACCCACACAGAGGCAAGCCAGGAGAGAGGAAGAGAAAGAGAGCGGGACTAGACCCCACGCTGGCACGCCAGGCTCGGAGGATGACGTCCCTGGGGGAAGCTAATGGGACACAGAGGGAACTGGACAACTGACAACAGCTGGTGGCATGCTGTCCCCTTGCTGGAGCAGACTGCGACAAAGTATATTTCTTGATCACAATTGAATGTAAACAGAATTTGGTAACACAATGAAACTGAAATACACAATTATATGGAAATTAAACCATTATACAAACAACCAGTGAATATTTAGAGTCAAATGAAAATGAAGATACAACACACGAAAACATTTGAGACTCTGAAACTGTTAGGGTGGGGGAAGGGAAGTATACTTATTACCAATTAAGTGAAGGTTTACAGAGAAGTTCATCAGTTTTACATCGAAAAATTCATACACATTGATTTTGCACATCCACTCCAATACCTTCCATGTGCCATCCTACTTCCCCACTGGGCTTTCTCTTACCATCACTCCTTCTTTAGTAACCCTCTGGACTTTGTCATTGGGTAAATGCTGCCCTTTGGGTTTTAAGCTGTTGATGGTTTTAAAAAAGGTCATTTCAGTTCCACGCCTAGAGGACATTGGTTATATTCTTGGGGTATGCTACTAGACTCCATTCAACCAGTAAACCCAGTCTGTTTTATGATCATGAGTTCTGTTCCACATTTTACCCCCATTCCATTGAGGACCTTCTAATGTGATTGTGTTCAGAGTAATAGGTAGCAGGAGTCAGGCACCATTTAGGTTTTCCAAGCTCAAGATTATAGAGACTAATGTTTGGGTTGTTCATCATTCTATTGTAATAATTGTATTCAACATGTCTTTTGACTTCACTCTTGTTTCCTCCGAGTGCAGAGAGACCAATAGTTACTACTGGCTGCTCATGCACAGTTTTTCTTATTTAAGTCACTTTTTTAAAAAACAAAAATTTCAAAAGAGGACCTGATGCAAGGGGCTTAAGTGGAGAGCAAATGCCTTGAGAATGATTAGGGCAGGGAATGTATGGATGTGCTTTATACAATTGATGTATGTATATGTATGGATTGTGGTAAGAGTTGTTTGAGTCCCTAATAAAATGTAAAAGAAGAAAAGAGAAAAAAATGATTAGGGCAAAGACTGTACAGATGTGCTTTATACAATTGATGTATGTATATGTATGAACTGTGAAAAGAATTGTATAAGCCCCAATAAATTTTTAAAAAAATAAATTTAAAAAAATTCCTTTTATTTTTTTTTGTACTGTCCGACGTCTCCCTTCACCAACTTTTCTGTTCTGTTTTAATGTAATTTTTATCATTAAACTGTGAGTCTAATGGTAACAAAATAGAACGTGTGTGTGTCTGTGTTAAAATAGTCATTAAAGAATAGAATTTAGAGACAGAGAATTTTTTTAAGTTTTTAAAAATGTTTTCTATTGTTACTTAGGTGAAGGTTTATAGAGCAGACATCAGTTTTACATTAAATAACTCGTTAAATCTACCATTGTCTTTTCATTTCCAATATTTTTTGCCAATCTCTTGTTTTATATTGTCTTCCCTTCACAAAACTAACACCGGTCTACCCTCTAGCTTCCACAGACAGAGAACTTATTGTTGACAAAGGCATAAAAAACATTAAATGGGAAGCAGACACCTCTTCAATAAATGCTATTGGAAATACTGGCTATCCACTTGCAGAAGAACAAAAAAAAGACGACTGCCTCACCCATGCACAGAAACAAACTCAAGATGGATCAAATTCCTAAAAGTAAAACCCAAAGCTCTCAGGATCAGAAAAATGGGACAAAACTAGGAACCCTAGTGCAGTAGATGGGCTATCAGAAATAACAAAGCTGACACAATCCATAGAAAACAAAATAGTGGGACATATTAAAAAATAAAAAAACTTGCATACATTAAAAGACTTCATTGAAAGAGTAAAAAGACCCATAGACTGGGAAAAGATATTTAGTAATGACATAACAAAGGACTAATTACTAAAATCTACAGAATTTACAAGGTGGCAAGAAAAACAAACTAGTAGCCCTATGAAAAAGTGGGCAAAGGACCGGAGCAGATGATTCACAAAGGATGATACGCGAATAACTAATAAACATATGAGTAAGTTCTCTCAGTCATTAGCTATCCAGGAAATGCAAGTCAAAGCAACCATGAGATACCACCTAACACCCATAACTGTAGCCCAGTTAAAGTAAAAAAGCTGAGAACAGCAAATGTTGGAGAGTGTGTGGTGAGATAGGAACTCTTATCCTCTGCTGGTGGACTTGTAAATATGTACAGACACTCAGGAAGGCAGTATGGCGATACCTAGAACAGATGGCAACTGAACTACCATATGATCCAGCAATACCATTACTGAACATATACCCCAAAGAAATAAAAAACATCATAAGCAGACATTTGCTCCCCCATGTTCATCACAGCACAGCTCACAATTGCTAGAAGCGGCCTCCATTCCCAACAATGGATAAAAAACCTCTGGTACATAAACATGATGAGTACTGCGCATGCCTGAAGAACAGCAATGAGACCCCTCACGTCGTGGAGGGCTCTGGAAGACATGCTGAGGGAAGCGAGTGAAGCACGAAAGGACAAGCACTGTGTGAGTCCAGAGCAGCAGGAACAAGCAGCAGAAGAGGCGCAAGCTCAAGCGTGCAGGCCATGCAGTCGTCTGGCTGGGGTCAGACAGGCCGCTAACGAGCTGGACCAGTGCCAATGACCTACACATCATCTGCTCCTGGTGAGTATAGTGTAGGTCACTTGGCCGGAGGTCACCTCACGACAGCTGGGATCAAATGGAGGGTGCGAGGGGGTAGTGGCTGTTCGCTGAATAGTAGCCATTTAGATCTGTGGTGAGGGCTCCCAGAGAGGGAGGTAGCCCCGTCGGAGGAATGGGGTTTACTGATGAGAGGTGCCGCACAGGAGATGAAAGGGAATGGTCAAATTTGGGGGTACATAGATGCATGCCTTTTGAAGGGAGGGAGGGAGAGCTAACCTCCAGGTGGGGGACAAAAGACTTAGGATGCTCTTGGCAACAATAAATGGGAGGTGTCTTCAGTGGCATGCAATGGGTGGGCAGAACTGGTGTAGGGCATCTGGGGGGGGTATCCCAGGAAAGCAGACCAGGTGCCATAAAATGCTGGGACACCAAATCCTGGATCTTTGGGGTGCATGCATGCTCCAGAGGCTACATCAGTGAGCCCCATATGGGAATCCCACTGGGTGAACTAGACTCTACCTCAGACACACTTGTAACATGAGGACTTAAGCGGGAAATACATGGTGCCTGAGGAAGCAGAAAACAGCTGTACCAAGAGTGGTGTACTGATGGTTGGTGGACAAATAAGGTCATGTTACATCAACCCCCTTTATGCTGGGTTAAGATATCTATTATTCTGGAAATCTTGTGACAGCCCCTCTACTGTGTGTTGCATGTGCTTGGGTATATTAAGGTGTGTCTCAGGGGTGCAGAACCATGGGGGTCACTTTCTTGAAGCTGTTATTTGTTTCTGCTTTTTAGTAAATGAGACCCAGAGACTTTGAGAAAGAAAATATAACAATAGTTTGGGGGGGGCAAGGATAAAGAGGGTCGGGGGAAGTAAGAGGGAGATGATGTCAAGTAGTCTAGGAGGGAAATGTATGTGTGAAGACTGATTGTGGCAGCAATTTTACAATTCTGTTTGATGTGATTGAACTATGGAATAATATGACATTTGTATTAACTCCTAAGTTAGCAAATTTTTTAAAAAGCATAGATTCAGGAATGGTTTGGGGGCTCACACTTAAAAAGAATTATCATGGCCCTGCTCAGTACTCACCTTCATGAAATGATCACTGAAGATAAAGGTACTACAGCGAAGTGTCGCAAAAAAGTAGATAGTAGCACTCCCTCAATGTATGAATACTTTCTTTTATTAAATTGGCACTCTGTGATGCTCACCCTCCCGACACAACTGCTGAAGCCAAAGCGGGTGAACAAGTAAATGTGAAGAAAGCTGATGGTGCCCGGCTATCAAAAGAGATAGTGTCTGGGGTCTTAAAGGCTTGAAGATATACAAGCGGCCATCTAGCTCAGAAGCAACAAAGCCCACATGGAAGAACACACCAGCCTGTGTGATTGCATGGTCCCGAAGGGAACAGATATCAAAGAACAAAAAATCAAATCATATGCTGCACACCTCCATGATACAATCACCGAAGACAAACAGGTGCATAAGCAAATGTGCCGAAGAAAGCTGATGGTGCCCGACTATCGAAAGAGATAGTGTCTGGGGTCTTAAAGGCTTGAAGGTGAACAAGCGGCCATCTAGCTCAGAAGCAATAAAGGCCACATGGAAGAAGCACACCAGCCTGTGCAATCACGAGGTGCCAAAGGGACCAGGTATAAGGCATAATGCAATATATATATATATATATATATATATATATATATATATATATATATATATATATATATATATATATATATATACACATATATACACACACACACACACACACACCATAGTGAATGAAGGGGGAAGTGCAGAGTGGAGACCCAAAGCCAATTTGTCGGCCACTGGAGATCCCCTCATAGAGGGGTTTAGGAGAGGAGATGGGTCAGTCAGGGTGCGATGTAGTACCGATGAAGAACACAGCTTTCCCCCAGATCCTGGATGCTTCCTCCCGCCACCTACCATGATCCGAATTCTACCTTGCAGGACTGGATAGGGCAGAGGTTGTACACTGGTGCATATGGGAGCTGGAGGCACAGGGAATCCAGGGTGGATGATACCTTCAGGACCAGGGGTGTGAGGGCCGATGCTGGGAGAGTGGAGGGTGAGTGGGTTGGAAAGGGGGAACTGATTACAAGGATCCACATGTGACCTCCTCCCTGGGAGATGGACGGCAGAGAAGGGGGTGGGGCGGTAGACTCTGGATAGGGCAAGATATGACAAAATAACAATCTATAAATTATCAAGGGCTCATGAGGGAGGGAGGAGCGGGGATGGAGGGGGGAAAAAAGAGGACCTGATGCAGAGGACTTAAGTGGAGAGCAAATGCTTTGAAAATGATTAGGGCAAATAATGTATAGATGTGCTTTATACAATTGATGTATGTATATGTATGGGTTGTGATAAGAGTTGTATGAACCCCTAATAAAATGTTTTTTTAAAAAGTACTAAATCTAAAAAAAAAAGAGTGGCTGAATTACAACACTAACTGAACCCTCTACTTAGAATGATTTCTGATGTTAACAGGAGAGCATGGATTGGGACTAAATGGGAACCTGAAAGTTACGGTGGAGAGGACTGTGCTACGCTGAGTTTTCTAGAGAAATAAATCAAACTACACTCAAATAACTTTATAGCAAAAATAAATTTACATCAGGAAGCCCAGCCCAGTTCAACTCAAGTCCATGGGTCAGATGCTAGATGAAGTCCCCTTTAGACTCACCCAGCTTCCAGCCAATGAAGCAAAGGCAAAGCAGGAATCGGGAAAATCACAGGCCAGTAGGGGCAAGAGCATCTGGATGTAAGGTCAGCAGGAAGAGGGCAGGGCACTGCAGCTCCTATGATCAGCAGGCCGGCTCGGCCATGAATCCTAGAGATGCAGAATCAAGGTAAGCAGGATGGAGGGAGAGGGAAGGAAAGTTGTCCATGGCATCTCTCTAAATTGGGCACCTCCTCCAAGGAGAGGGCCTTATTGAGATTGAACTCTACCCATACTTCTACACAGATGCATCAAACTGATATAAAATCGAACCATCATAGGGACACATGGAAAGATTATTCTCAGAAATATCAGAACATGGATCCTTGACATGCCATTGAGTTACTTCAGCCAACAACACTACCACTCACATCTGAAGAGTTTAATCCGTCATTAGTAAAGCCATTGTCCCCTCCACCTGCACTTGAGCTTAGCCCAACTTTCCCTGCTGATAGGGAACCTCGAGTTGTATCTTGAGCATTCCCTGCAGCAGATGCCTTGCAAGATAATGCTGACACTTGCTGGGAAACACCTTCGACACTCATGCCTGCTTCGACACTGCCTCTAAACTTGTCTCAGTAATCCCAAAGGTGACCTCCAAATATTGATCCAGAAAGAGCTGTGCTATCCTCTTAAAGGACTGCTAGCATTTTCTAGTATGTACAGGCAGAGACCCGAGGAATGTGTGCGGGAGTGAGATGATGATGCAAGGAGCGAACGGTTGCATCACTCTGAATGTGTTGACGTGGACCAACTAAGCACTGATCCTTCAGTCAGTGTTTCAGCACCAGACGTTAGGACAGAATCTAATAGTTTATCTGTTTGGTTTACTGAAGCAAAGCTTCTGCAGTGGCTTAGAGCAAGTTAAGTTGAAGTACCAGACCTAGCTTGGTATACTTTAGAGGATTAAGGGAATGGGCGTGTTTCAGGGCAGACCCATAGACTCACAAATGGAATGCACTGAGGACACACCTTTTCTCTCAGTGGGAAACAAATTTCTGAAGGGATCTTAAGTATCTCTAAAGACTGCTGTGATTGATATTTTATTTTGAGCCAGTTTTGACAGTGGAAAATACCCTAATTAAGACGTTTGCACATAACATGGCTGATTGGGTCCCATGGTAGTAGGCGGTAAGCAGTAGCATTTAACAGAGACAAGGTGGGTGTGGTTGCCAAATGGTTAGCAGAGTCAAAGTAGTAACAGAATAGCCTGATTTGTATGGCATTGGATACCTAAGCAGAGTGTCCCTAGGAGTGAAATAAATGAGAAACCTACCAAATCTATCATTGCTCTGTACAAGTTGAAAAATTCTAGGCCAGTTGAATAGCAGTCTAATTCAAATAGCCAGATATAGAGTCGCAAATGCTCGATCAATTCCCAAAAATTGAGCCAGTTCACAAACCCTTCATTTACGGGGAAGCCAGGTCCCTTTGAGGAAGGCACCCACTACACTAATAAAAAAAATGCATAGTTAGCCTTTCTCCCAGGCCTGCCCAGTGGAAACTGCGCCTTTTATAAGTGACAATTCATTGGAGAAAGGAAATAATCAGACGTTGGGGATGGTTACTGGACATTGGCTCCAAACTGACATTAATCTAAGTGACCCTAAATTTTAAGGTCCCACAATCAGACTAGGAGCATATAAAGGTCAAGTTATAATGGAGTCTTAGCTCAGGTTGATCTCACAGGGGATCCAGTATGAGCCCAAACCTATCCTATAGTAATTTCCCTGTTCTAGAACACATAAATGGAATAGACAGACTCACTGACTGCCAGTACCCCATATGGCTACCTGACTCTAGAACATGGACTGCTATGGCAGGGGCAGGAGTGGAAGCTAGTAAAGCTACCTCTACTTAGGAAAATGGTAAAGCCAACGCAATTATGTTTTCCTGGAGGGATTGCAAAGATCAGGGTGCAAAGATTGCACCATCAAGGAATTGAAGAATATAGGGCTGGAGACCATTACTTCCGAACTGAGCTGTTGTCTATGGGGGGGACTAGCAAACTCTAGACCTATGTGGTTTGTAAGGGTCCAGGTATAAGCTGTGCTTACACACACACAAGCACGAGCAGCGGTTAAGCCAGTTTTTAGTGTGGGGTTTTTTAATCACTTTATTAGGGGCTCTTACATCTCTTTTATAACAATCCATACATCAGTGGAGTCAAGCATATTTGTACATATGTTGCCATCATCATTTTCAAAACATTTTCTTTCTACTTGAGCCCTTGATATCAGCTCCTTTTTTCCCTCCCTCACCCACCCTCCCACCCTCAAGACCCTTGATAAATTATTATCGTTTTCCTATCTTACACCATCTTCTGTCTCCCTTCACCCACATTGCTGTTGTTTGTCCCCCTCAGGGTGTGGGGGTTATGTCTACATCATCATTGTAATCAATTCTCTGTTTCTCCCCCTTCTCCCCCTACATTCCCCCTAAGTGGCCTACGCTGATAGTATTGCTACTCCCATTACTGTTCCTGATGTGTTTATCTGTCCTGGATCCCGTGTGACAAGAGCTCTTATCTGTACCATCTGGTCTAGCTAGATTTGTAAGCTAGAACTGGGATTTGTAAAGTAGAAGTGGGGTCATGATAGGTGGGTGGGGTGGGGTGCGGGAAGCACTAAAGAACTAAAGAAATGTGTGTCTCGTTGGTGCTGTACTGCACTCTGGCTGACTTGTCCCTCCTGTGAGGGATGTCCAATTGTCTACAGATGAGCTTTGAGTCTCCATCCGACTCCCTTCATTCACATCATATGATGGTTTGGGGTCTCCTGATGTCTGATACTGTTAGATTCCTCAGGTGGAAATACCTGGGTCATTGGCTTCCCATGAGAATGAATTCACACCGAAGCCTGGTTTGTGATCCAAGTGAATTTTTATAAAGGATAGAAGTGTAAAGGTGAAACTGAGGTACAGGGAGGAAGACAGACATACTGACAGGACAAGGAAAGCAGAAACAGAAATAGCTTTATTAGGTGGGGCAGTAGGGCGGCTCCTGCGGCTCCCTGCCGAGGTTTCGTGACCTAGGCGGACAGGTCAGGGAAGTCCCATTCAGCAGCTGGGGGCGAGGGTTTTTACAGGGGTAGTGAGGAATGTATGGCAATTAGCATATGGGGTCTGGAGACCTGGAGAATTGCTTGTCATCTCCTTGCAATTCTGACTTTTCAGGGCCCTCCACTGGGAGGCGTGGTTGACAGTACTGGTTGACTCCATTGACTCAATTAAGCTCACCTGGCCTAGATTGAGGTCCTCCCAAGAGTACTGGCTTCGTCTCAACTGCCTGAATTTATTCATGCCATCCAGCCTGGAGCAGCTTCCCACAGTCTGTAAGGGTGGAGGGAGGCCTTGGCAGGTAGAGGTAGAGGTTTCTGCCTCTAGCTCCCTAACACTTTCTGATCCCATCTACACCTTGTGATCACACAGGCTGGGCAACAATTTTATTAAAGCATAGATAGAATCATTTCCAAAGAAAGTATGTGAGTCCTTCTGGCATGGTGAAAAGGATACCTTAAGCATAGATAAAATATGCTTTGCTCCCGGAATGTAGTGGGGGCCCCTTTCACAAATTAAGAAGGGTCATTCATTGTCTAGGGGAAGACTCCTAGTTTCTAAAAGACAGTTTTAAAGGGGAGGAGTTTGCCACTCCACAGATGTACAATTAGCTTTCTAATTAGTTATTTAGACCACCCTTGAGGCTCTTTAAATTGCAATCTCAGCTTTTGTCTCTGGATCAGTGTGCTGTCAGATTTATCTCCAGCAGCACTGCTGTGTGAGGACATTCATTAGGGCCTAGCTTCATGGTTGACCTGCTTACTAACCTGTTCTCACAAGGTCTTCTGTTAATTCCCATATTGCAGGCAGAAAATGCCTCTTCTGTCCCTGTCAATTTGGTCAGTGCAAAAAACAGATGGATCTTTGAGAATGGCAGGGGGTGCCTGGAAACTTATCCAGGTGGTGACTCCAATTGCAGCTGCTGTCCCAGAAATGGTTTTATTGCTTGAGTAGATTAATATCTCTTCTAGTATCTGATAGCAGCTACTAATTGGGCAAATGTGTTTTTCTCAATTCCAGTTTTAAAGGAGCAGCACAAGCAGTTTGCTTTAGCTGTTGTGGCAGTTAGATGTTATGTCAACGTGACCCTGTGGGAAACTGTAGCACTAGTCCCACCTATCAAACAGGTTACAGCCTGATGACTCCTCCTAGGGGATATGAACTTTCAAATAAGAAAGACAATGAGAGCAGCAAGAGGAGATAAGCAGCACCTGAGAGGGGATTGAGGGGCAGCTGGGAGGAGGAGGATGACCAAGCAGCACACACTGCAGAGAACAGCGCAAAAGAGTTACTGAAAGGGATAGCACTTCCAGACCACAGGATTGTCACCATAAAGATATGTAGACACAAATAGACTACAATGAGAGAGCAGAAACACCAGCCAATTAGAACCGCTTAGGGCATCTCCCCTCGGCGGCCTGAGGGGAGATTCCCGGGTCTTTGAATTGGGAAGCTAGCTGAGGGGGTGGGGGGTACGTGCCAGTGGGGTGTGATAGAGCAAAAGGATCATAATTCGAAGTGACCAGACTGGGACCAGGGAAAATAAAAATATAAATTTCTTTGGCTTCCTGCCAAGACCAGAAGACTGCCAGTGGAGATCCCCCATCTAGGACTCACTCCTAGTAGTGGGTACTTCACAGCTTACTGAGCCTCACAGGGCTGAGAACAGGGCAGCTGAAAGCAGGTGTTAAGTGATTAACACCAAGAGCTCCAGCCCCCTCCTGAGGTACCACTCAGCACAACCCCTGATCAGAAGACACCCCAAAGGCCTGGTACCTTAAATAATTGGGCCACTCTGAGGATTTATTTTCATATTACTTGTTACACATACCTGGATTGCATACACCTGACTCATTGACTAAGTATTTGCATCACAAAACAAGAAGCTGGAGCAGGTTTGGCAGGCAGAACAGGTTTTACAAGCCCAGGCAAGGAATTTATATAAGGGAGCTTATATATATCATTTGTATATATTTGTATGATATATTACTTTACGTTTTTTCCTTCTGATCTCATTGGTTTATTTCCTAGACCCCTAACACCCCATCTACCTACTAGTTCGCACCCACAACAGAGACTAAGCTCTGTGTGAAGCTTAGTGTCCCGGACAAACATACATTAACAGCTCTCCTGCATCTTATGCTAGTATGATTTTTCCTATTACTATTATTAAAACTGTCATCTCTTACCCCTTTTCTTTCATTTTCCTTTATTTAGTCTAAATATCCAAAGTTTTACTTCATAACATCATTAACCTGTCTTTTAGTTTCACTGTACTGATCATCAAAATTTTTCTTACATTTTCAGACTCATAAAACCAAAGACTAATACTACTATCACAATATTTAAAATTGTTTTTGCTCTCAAATACTAGTACCCATTGATCCATCGTTGCAAATGAGGCATTTCAGGGCCAAATACCCCTTCCTTTAACCTACTATATAACACTACCTGATCCTCCACCCTCTTTTTTAACCTACTGCTTCCTTCACTCTCCCAACAGTCATAACATTTCCTCCCCAAATTTCATATGACTCCCTTAACACATAAATTAGCAACCTCCCTCAGACTCTTAATACAAACTATCCATTAGCCCTCTACTGCACCACCTAATAGAGTTAACCAGTTCCAAATAACATCGCCTACATAACACTCCCAATAGACTCCAAGATGACAAGGAAACAACAGAAGATATTAGTCACACACACACATACACACACACACAAAACAAGAGAAACATAAACAAATAACCAAATAGCAATCAGACTTAAATGTAATACCTGAAACTGTACAAGTTATGGATTTCCCAGAAAAAGAATGTAAAGAATGATGTTTGTGCTCATGCAACAGCTGAAAGAAGTCTGAAAGGAAAAATAAAACAATAGAAAAGCTATAACCTCATTAGAGAAACAAACAGAAACACAAAAATCAAACACTATAATAGCAGAATTACAAAGCAGGGGTGTCAAACTCAAATAAAAAGCGGGCCATTTGGTGCAACAGGCAAGATTCACATGGGCCACATCACATTTACAAATTTTGTTCAATTTCTATTTTGAAGTGAGGATTCAGGAATATGGATAGGATAATTAAAATACTATAATAGCTTTTACTTAAATATTTATTTTATTTAATGTATTTATAAAACTAAAATTATTGTTTTACCCTTAACTTGACAGTGCTTTCCTTCTACTAGTTTTCACTACGTCTTATGTTGTGACCGGAAAATATAACAAGGTAACTAATAAAAAACACCAAGATTTGGGCAGCTGACAAACGTGATGCACAATTTTAATGGCTTCCCTCTAAAAATGTTCACTAGCACTGCTGCTAGGTATGATCATAATAGCACAACCCAGAGTGCTATTTTTCACCTTTTTACTATTGGGATCTCTTTACATTATGTGACACTGAGAGTGGCAGACAGATCGCTTCCAATCATCACTGGAACTAGGTCAGTGCATTTATACACATCCACAGGCCCCCCAGAAAGCACTGGGCCACATGTATACTCATCTTCAGATAAAGGGTTAACGAGGGAATTGTGTGTACGGTATTGCCTCGATCTCCCCTAAGTGCTATTTTCTTCATAACAATTTTTTTCTATTTTCATTTTATTTCAGAGCATCGCAGGCCACAAAAAAGCTCCTCAGGGGCTACATGCGGCCGACAGGGTCAGTTTGACACCCCTGCTATAAAGGAAAAGCAGGAGGCTGTAAAAAAAATAGAGATACAGAATTGAAGAGATAGAAACCCAAATTAGTGAACTGAAAGACAAATCTATAGATTCCAATCTAAAGGAAGGACAAATAACCAAAAAATGCAAAAGAGACTGAGAAAAGCTTGATAATAATGTGGGACACCATTAAGAGGAACAACCTGCATCTTGTAGGAATTCCAGAAGAGGAAGAAACAAACAAAGTTACATCCACACAGAGAATAGTCCAAGAGCGCCAGCCAAAGAACTTTGCTCAATGTCTAAAAGAGAAAAAGATGATTGTTTAGGAAGCCAAAAGAACCCCAGCCAGGAGATATTCTAAAAGGCAAACTCCACGGCATATTGTAGTCAAGATGTCGAACCTCAGAACGGAAACAACAAACAATCTAAAAGCACCTAGAGAAAAAGATCAATTACACACAAAGGTTCAGCAACTAATATGGTGGTATAATACAATTATTTCAAGACAAGAAAAGGCCAAAGCAAGACCACCATTACAAAAAATACTCAATGAAGTACTGTGGCCAAAAAAACCAACAGCAACAACACACAAACCTGAAACCAACATTCAAGACAATTCCTCACAAAAAACAGCACACACAGAATAACACCCAGAGCAAGGGAACGACACAGGAAGAACAAAGAAACTGAACACAATACACATCCAAACACAGAACACACGCATATATAAACCAAAATGGTGGAAACAAATACACATACATGTCAATAATTTCACTGAATGTTAATGTACTAAATACACCAGTACAGAGACAGAGAGAAGCTGAATGGATAAGAAAGCAAGCCCCATCAATATGCTGCCTACAAGAAAAACACCTCACAAACAGAGACTTGAAGACATTAAAAATCAGAGGTGGAACAAAAGCATACCCAGCAAACAGCAACAAAACTCAGCAGGGGTAACAATATTAATCTCCAAGAAGATAAACTTCAAGGCAAACAACATAACGAGAAAAGATTGAATACTACATAATGATAAAGGGAAAAATAGCTCAGAAACCATAACTATAATAGTCATCTATGCACTCAATGAAACACCTTTGAAATACATCAGATCCTCATAGAATTGAAAAAGGACCAAGACACATCGACAGTAAGAACAGAAGATTTCAATACACCACTCTCAAAGAAAAAAAAATGTCACGAAAAAAGGCAATGAAGACCAAAAAAAGTTTAATAACACAATCAATAAAAACTATCTTGGATGTATGAGCCCCTAATAAAATGTTTTCTAAAAAAACTATCTTGGAGGGAAGATGGTGACTGAGTAACACATACCAGAGGGACTCCACAGAAATCAACCCAGGAGAGCTACTAAGAGGGAAATTCAACACTGCTGGGTCGCAGGAGGCGCATCATAAAGATAAGTAGGCACAGATCCACAAGGTTTGAAGGGACTGGCGGGCCCTCAAAGTTTAGTATTAAGGTAGTAGATAGACATTGGGCCTCCATTCAAGTACTGCCTCAATGCAACACTGTGTTCTATTAAACTGGCATTCCATGATGCTCACCTTCCCAACACAATCGATGAAGACAAATGAGTGCATAAGCAAATGTGGTGAAGAAAACTGATGGTGGCAAAAGATATAGTGTCTAAGGTCTTAAAGACTCAAGGTAAACAAGCGACCATCTAGCTGAGGAGCAACAAAGCCCACATGGAAGAAGCACACCAGCCTGTGGGATTATGAGGTGTCAAAGGGATGAGGTAGGAGCCATCAAAGAACAAAAAATATTATCATTGTGAACGAGGGGGGTGCAGATTAGGGAACCAAGAGAGACTCATCTGTAGACAACTGGACATCCCCTTACAGAAGGGTTGGGGGGTGGGGCGAGACAGCCAATCAGGATGCATTGTAGCAACAATGAAACTTACAACTTTCTTCTAGTTCTTTAATGCTTCCTTCCCCACCACTATCATGATCCCAATTCTAATTTACAAATCTGGCTAGATGAGAGGATGTACACTGGTACAGATAGGAACTGGAAAAACAGGGAATCCAGGACAGATGATCCCTTCAGGACCAGTGGTGAGAGTGGGGATACCAGGAGGGTGGAAGGAGGGGGGGGAGGGGAAACCGATTACAAGGATGTACATATAACCTCCTCCCTGGGGAATGGACAACAGAAAAGTTGGTGGAGGGCGATGTTGGACAGTGCAAGATATTACAAAATAATACATTGCCAAGGGTTAATGAGAGAGAGGGCAGCGACGGGTGCGGGGGGAATGAGGAGCTGATGCCAAGGGCTTAAGTGGAGAGCAAATGTTTTGAGAATGATGTGGGCAACGAATGTACAAATGTGCTTGACACAATTGATGTGCTATGGATTGTGATAAGAGTTGTATGAGCCCCCAATAAAATGATTTAAAAAAATAAAGATTTATTTGAACATAAAAAATAGATATAACTGATGGCATATATTCAATCTTGTTTTGTTAGGTGCCACCCAGTCAGTTCAGACTCGGTGACCCTATCGACAACATAAGGAAACAGTGCTTGTTTCTTGTGTCATCCTTACACACGTTTTCTCTTTGAGCCTATGATTTCAATCATGTCAATCCATCTTTTTTGCTGTGCCTTTTCTGTAACAAGAATTCTTTCAGGGACTGGTCTCTACTGAAAACCTGTCCAATGTCCAACATCTTGCCATCCTTGTATCTAAGGAGCATTCCGGCTGTACTTCTTCCAAAACAGATTTGTTGTTGTTTTTTGGCAGTCCAATTACTTCCAATATTTTTCACAAGCACCATAATTCAAATACATCGATTCTACATTGATCTTCCTTAATCAATGTCCAATTTTTACATGTGAATGAGATGATTAAAAATTCCATGGCCCCCAAAAGACTGGACTGGAAAACGCTCCTAAGGGCCAGCAAACGATCCCTGAACTAACTACAAGCTTTTCTCTTGTGAACTGTTTTGTTCTGTTCTTTGTCAGTGGTTTGTTTTTGTTGTTTTGTTGCCTGGTTGTATACTGTTGCTTTGTTTTCCTCTGTCTTGTTTTCGTGCATGTTAGTGTCTCCACAGGTCTGTCTGAATAGGACAGGCTGGATGAACTATCTGGAGGAAAAACAACGGGACCGACAGTGCCGGGGGGACTTGGGGTGGGGGGGGTAGAGGGGTATAAGGAAGTGGTGTTAACAAACCCAGGGACAAGGGAAAAACATGGGACCCCAAATGGTAGAGAAGGGGGAGTGGCAGGCCTGGTGGGAAATGATCAAGTGTAAGGTTGCTTAGAGAAGAGGTATACTCTAGCCCAGGTGGCGACGAAGCATGGTAGTAGGGCAGGAGGAAAGTCAAGGGAGATGGAGGAAAGAGCTAGGAGTCAAAATGCATTCATGGAGGTCTAGATAAATACATGTACATGCAAATATATATAGGAGGATGTGGAAATAGATCTATGTGTCTATATTTATAAGTCAAGTATTAAGGTGGCGGAAGGACCTTGGGCCTCTACTCAAACACTCCCTCAATGCATGAATACCTTCTTTTATTAAATTGGAACTTTATGATGCTCACTCTCCCGACACAATGGCTGGAGCCAAAGTGGGTGAACAAGTAAATGTGGTGAAGAAAGCGGATGGTGCCCGGCTATCAAAAGAGATAGTGACTGGGGTCTTAAAGGCTTGAAGATAAACAAGCAGCCATCTAGCTCAGAAGCAACAAAGTCCACATGGAAGAACACACCAGCCTGTGTGATCGAGTGGTCCCAAAGGGATCAGTTACCAGGCATCAAAGAACAAAAAATCATATCATTGACTGCACACCTCCATGATAGGATCGCTGAAGACAAATGGGTGCATAAGCAAATGTGGTGAAGAAAGCTGATGGTGCCCAGCTATCAAAAGAGATAGTGTCTGGGGTCTTAAAGGCTTGAAGGTGAACAAGCGGCCATCTAGCTCAGAAGCAAATAAGCCCACATGGAAGAAGCACATCGGCCAGTGCGATCCCGAGGTGCCCAAGGGACCAGGTAAAAGGCATCATGCAAAAAAAAAGATATATGTGTGTGTATGTATGTGTATATATGTGTATATGTATATATGTATGTATATATGTATATATATATCATAATAAATGAAGGGGGAAGTGCAGAGTGGAGACCCAAGGCCCAAGTGTCGACCAATGGAGATCCCCTCATAGAGGGGTTTAGGAGAGGAGATGGGTTAATTAGGGTGTGAGGTAGTATCGATGAAGAACACAGCTTTCCCCCAGATCCTGGATGCTTCCTCACCCCAACTACCATGATCCGAATTCTGCCTTACAGGGCTGGATAGGACAGAGGCTGTACACGGGTACATATGAGGGTTGGAGGTACAGGGAATCCAGGGTGGGTGATACCTTCAGGACCAAGGGTGTGAGGGACGATGCTGGGAGAGTGGAGGGTGAGTGGGTTGGAAAGGGGGAACTGATTACAAGGATCCACATGTGACCTCTTCCCTGGGAGAGGGACAGCAGAGAACGGGGGAAGGGAGACTCCGGATAGGGCAAGATATGACAAAATAACGAGGTATAAATTACCAAGGGCATACAAGGGAGGGGGAATGGGGAGGAAGGGGGGTGGAAAAAAGAGGACCTGATGCAAGGGGCTTAAGTGGAGAGCAAATGCCTTGAGAATGATTGGGGCCGGGAATGTATGGATGTGCTTTATACAATTGATGTATGTATATGTATGGATTGTGGTAAGAGTTGCTTGAGTCCCTAATAAAATGTAAAAGAAGAAAAGAGAAAAAAATGATTAGGGCAAAGACTGTACAGATGTGCTTTATACAATTGATGTATGTATATGTATGAACTGTGAAAAGAATTGTATCAGCCCCAATAAATTGTTAAAATAAAAAAAATTTTTAAAAAAAAAGATGTAAGTGTGTGTATGTATGTGTATATATGTGTATATGTATGTGTATATATGTATATATATACCATATTAAATGAAGGGGGAAGAGCAGAGTGGAGACCCAAGGCCCAAGTGTCGGCCAATGGAGATCCCCTCATAGAGGCGTTTAGGCGAGGAGATGGGTTAATTAGGGTGTGAGGTAGTACCGATGAAGAACACAAATTTCCCCCAGATCCTAGATGCTTCCTCACCCCAACTACCATGATCCGAATTCTACCTTGCAGGCCTGGATAGGACAGAGGCTGTACACTGGTACATATGAGGGCTGGAGGCACAGGGAATCCAGGGTGGATGATACCTTCAGGACCAAGGGTGTGAGGGACGATGCTGGGAGAGTGGAGGGTGAGTGGGTTGGAAAGGGGGAACTGATTACAAGGATCCACATGTGACCTCTTCCCTGGGAGAGGGACAGCAGACAAGGGGGGAAGGGAGACTCCTGACAGGGCAAGATATGACAACATAACGATGTATAAATTACCAAGGGCACATGAGGGAGGGGAGAAAGGGGAGGGAGTGGGGAAAAAAAAAGAGGACCTGATGCAAGGGGCTTAAGTGGAGAGCAAATGCCTTGAGAATGATTGGGGCAGGGAATGTATGGATGTGCTTTATACAATTGATGTATGTATATGTATGGATGGTGATAAGAGTTGTATGAGTCCCTAATAAAATGTAAAAAAAGAAAAAAAATGCCACGGCATGGTCAGGCGCAACTTGGTACTCAAAATATTCAGTTACCCAAATACATGTCTTCTGATTTCTTTGACTGCTGCATCCATGAGCATTGATTGTGGATCCAATCAAGACAAAATCCTTGACAACTTCAACCTTTTCTCCATTTATCATGCTGTTACCTACTGGTCCAGTTGTATTTTGGTTTACCTTATAGAGTAGTAACCCATACTGAAGGCTGCAATCCTTGACCTTCATCAGCAAGTGCTTCCATTTCTCTTCATTTTCAGCAAGCAAGGTTGTGTCATCCGCATATTGCAGTTTGTTAATATGTCTTCCTCCAATTCTGGTGTCACATTCTTTATATAATTGAGCTAATCATACAGATTGAGTAAGTATGGTAAGACAGTATAAACCTAACACCTTTCATGATTTTAAACTATGCAGTATTCCCATGTTTGATAAATTACAGAATGGAGACATAGGTACATAGGTAGAAATTTTCAATTTCTGTATCACTAGCTTGAATGGTTGGTATGTAAATTTGAATAATCACAATTGTTTGGATTTCCATATATGAGGATAGATTTTGCATCGCAGACAGCATTATACTCTAGATCTTGAAATGTCCTTTTTGACAATGCATGAAACACTATTCCTCTTGAATCTATCATTCTCAGCAAGCTACATTTAGATTCAGAATGGCCAATGCTAGTCCATTTTGGTTCACTAACACCACGAATATGTATTTCTGACTTCCATTTCATTTTTTACAACTCTCAATTTTCCTAAATCCCTACATTCTAAGTTCCATTACTGTATATACTCAAGTATATGACCTGAATATCTGCCGAAGCACCTAATTTTACCACAAAAATTACATTAAAATGTGCTGAAAAACGTGGCTTACCCACATGGAAGAAGCACACCGACCAGTGCGATCACGAGGTGCCAAGGGACCAGGTATAAGGCATCATGCAAAAAAAAACAAACAACGATATAAGTGTGTGTATGTATGTGTATATATGTGTATATGTATATATATACCATATTAAATGAAGGGGGAAGTGCAGAGTGGAGACCCAAGGCCCAAGTGTCGGCCAATGGAGATCCCCTCATAGAGGCGTTTAGGAGAGGAGATGGGTTAATTAGGGTGCGAGGTAGTACCGATGAAGAACACAGCTTTCCCCCAGATCCTGGATGCTTCCCGCCCCCCGAACTACCATGATCCAAATTCTAACTTGCAGGCCTGGATAGGACAGAGGCTGTACACTGGTACATATGAGGGCTGGAGGTACAGGGAATCCAGGGTGGATGATACCTTCAGGACCAAGGGTGTGAGGGACGATGCTGGGAGAGTGGAGGGTGAGTGGGTTGGAAAGGGGGAACTGATTACAAGGATCCACATGTGACCTCTTCCCTGGGAGAGGGACAGCAGAGAAGGGGGGAAGGGAGACTCCGGATAGGGCAAGATATGACAACATAACGATGTATAAATTACCAAGGGCACATGAGGGAGGGGAGAAAGGGGAGGGAGGGGGAAAAAAGAGGACCTGATGCAAGGGGCTTAAGTGGAGAGCAAATGCCTTGAGAATGATTGGGGCAGGGAATGTATGGATGTGCTTTATACAATTGATGTATGTATATGTATGGATGGTGATAAGAGTTGTATGAGTCCCTAATAAAATGTAAAAAAAGAAAAGAGGAGAAAAAATGATTAGGGCAAAGACTGCACAGTTGTGCTTTATACAATTGATTTATGTATATGTATGAACTGTGATAAGAATTGTATGAGCCCCTAATAAATTGTTAAAATTAAAAACAAAAAACAAAAAACGTGGCTTACACTCAAGCATATATGGTAATTGGTGTTTTCAGCTATCTCTTCTCCTTTTGAGTCATGTCCCATCAGTAAATGAAGGTCCTGAAGGCTTTACTCATGTAGGGTGTATTCCACCCACATCACAATAGACTCTACTTTGTGAAGGCAGTTCTCCTGGAGTCATACTGAGTGTCTTCTGGACTGAAGGCTCATCTTCTGGCACCATCTCTGACAATGTTGTTTCTACTCTTAAGGTTTTCTGTATCTGATTCACTCTGTTTGTCTCCCTGTGAGACATTCCTGTTGACAAGCCACTGGGAGCTACACTGATGGAGCCAGGGCCCTGGAGATGGAGGAGTCATATGGAGACCCATGACATCGCTCAGATGCTTCCACCACCACTGGATCCGGATTTTTCACCCACTGGCCTGTGATTTTCCTCATTCAACATCATTGCATGTGTTGCTTGAGTCTGAAGAGGAATTTATAGACTGGTATTGGACATATGGACTAATATCAGACTTATGGACTTGATCTGGACTGGGCAGGGATGTTTTCTCAATATACAGTTGCTCTTTTATATAAAGTTATTTTTTATACACGAGTGTCTCCCTGGATCTCTCTACCTGGACTAACACACACAACCACCACAGTAAACCTGAGTCATGAATATCCCCGGGAGAAGCAGCTAGATTATGGGCCCCAAATGAACTCTAGCTCCAGCCCAAGAATAGTCAGTTCTGAAAACATGGCCCTGCTCAATACTCACTCACATGAAAAGATCACTGAAGAGTGTCCTACGCATTGTGGTGAGAAAGCAGATGGTGCCTGGCTCTCAAGTGGAATCGTGTTTGTGGTTTTAAGGTGTGTATTCAAATAAAAAGCCATCTAAGTATGGAGTCCACTAAGCCAACATGGAAGAAAACCAGCTCGTATGAGTCAAAGATGACAATAAACTCAAATATGATGAAAGAAGTAATATCAGACCTAAAATTATGAACACCCAATTTGTGGAAGGCTATGGAGGACAGTGGGAGCCCAAAATCCATCTGCAGAATATCAAGACAAATTAAGCCACTGGCAGATCTCTAGTTACAGGCAAAGGTCTGAAATACTTACTACCAAACAAAAATCATTGTCATCCTGATTATGCTGGATCAAACTTGGGATTTGATCAGTTGACCTTCTAGATCCATCCTGAATTTGTTCTAGGTGTAAGGATCTCTTGCTTACTCCATGATAAAAACTTCTTCCCTGGCCTTTAAAATATTGATGGTGGTGTGTTAGGAAAAAAAAATGATGGTGGTGCTTTTTATTTGTCTTTATATATTATTGTCTTATCCATATCATTTTATTTTTTGTTATTATTTCTGTTGGATTTACCAGTTGAAGCACAGGAGTGGATAAATATAGTTAACTGATGAAAGGGTTTCTAGGAGATATAGGGGTGGGTGAGCAGGGATTGGGGAGGGTGAGGCTATTTCGGGAGTAAACAATGAAGGTGGGAGGGGGAGTGAGTACTAGGACTCAAGGTGATTACACAACTCA
Source organism: Tenrec ecaudatus (assembly GCF_050624435.1). Taxonomy (NCBI): domain Eukaryota; kingdom Metazoa; phylum Chordata; class Mammalia; order Afrosoricida; family Tenrecidae; genus Tenrec; species Tenrec ecaudatus. The sequence goes on along the minus strand of NW_027459686.1, from coordinate 119,017 downwards.
ATTTAAAGATGATTTAACCATGGGAGTGGGGGGGTATAGAGAAAATATTCTGAAATTGTGGTAATGATTGTACAATTCTTCTTGATATGACTGAACTATTGAATTGTGTGAATGTGGATTAAAGAGAATTTCAAAACTTAAAGTACAATGCTTTCTGTAATATGAAAATATCTATATACCTACAAGGAAGCCCAATTAGTATGACTATTATTCTAATTTAAGAATAAAGAAATTGAATTCTACCAACTTCAGTCTGAACTGATCACAAATATAATCAAGATGCATTATTGATAATTGGAATGAGAGCTGGAACAAAGAGGGACAATAGTTTGAAACTATGGCTTCAGAGAAACAAAAGATGCTGATTGCATGATAGAATTTGCTGAGATGGACTTAAATGCAATACCTTTTTCAACAACATAATGTGTACTTGGATAGACAGCATACAGAATGTATAAATAGGTCTCATACTGACTACCTCCATGGGAAGAGATGACAGAGAAGCTCAGTAATAGCAGCCAAAAGGCTGACTGTGAAACAGAACATCAGTTGCTCACAAAAAAGTTCAGGTTGATGTTGAAAATTAAAACATGCCCACAAAAGCCCCAATATGACCTTGCATATATCCCACCTCAATTTTATAGACACATCAAGAACAGCATTAAATATAACAACACTGATGACAACTGATATGCTGTGGGATGAAATAAATGACAAGGTTATATAATAAGAAAGCAATATGCCAATAAAAAGAAAATAAAGCAGATATCAGAAGAGACCCTAAAACTTGCAGTTGATCATAGATCAACTGTAATAAATTTAAGAAATGAAGTTCACAGAAAATCACAAAGGGCAGATTAATGAGACAAAGTATCAAATATGCAGACTTGAAGTTAGAAAACCAAAAAGGAAGAACACACTCAACATATCTCATGCTGAAGGACTGAAAAAAAAAATCCAAGCCTTGAGTTAAACATTAAGGATTCCTATGGGCAAAATATTGAACAAAGCAGGAAGTACCCAAAGATGATGGGAAGAACACTCACTGTACTGAAAAGTACATTCAGCTATTTTAAGAGGTAACTTCTGATAAAAAACCAATGGTATTGAAGGAAGAAGTCCAAGCCCTATCAAAGGCATTCGCAAAAAATAAAGTTCCTGCAATTGGTCAATGGAAATGTTTCTTCAGCGAAGTAATATACAGGCTCGTCTATGCCTAAGAAATTTGGCACAAGGTTACAAGGCCAACTGAAAATCTGTGCCTACGTCAAAGAAAGGTGACACAACAGACTGCAGAAGTTATCAAACTTCTTATATTAATATCTGTTAAATAAACTTTTGCTGAAAAAAATTCATCAATGGTTACAATCAACAGAGTGCTGCCAGAAATTCAAGTCAGATTCAGGAGAGGATGTGGAACAAAGGATTTATCATTGATTATATGAGATGGATCTTGGCTGAACAAAGATAACAACTGTTGCTACTTGCGTTGTAAAGGTAACAGGGTACATAGATCATAACTATTGATCACATTTGGAAAAATGGGAATTCCTCAACCCTTGATCATCCCTGTACAAACCAAGTGGTATTTGAGGCATTCATTGGAATAGAACAATATGGGGCTGTTTAAAAGCAGCTAATATTCATGTCAGAGCTGCTTTCTTTCGCCATATTTAATCAAAATATATGGTGAAATAATAATCTAAGAACATATGAAGACAGGCCCAGGATTGGAGAGAGTGTTTATTAACAACTTACAATATACAGATGACACCTCAACTGCTACAGGTGAGGACCTGAAACACTTGCTGATGAAGATCAAGGGTTGCAATCTTCAGTATGGAATACAACTCAATGCAAAGGAAACCAAAACCCTTATAATCAGTAGTCAACATTATGGTAAAGACTAATATTATCTAAAATGTCATTCTGCTTGGATTGACAAGCAATGCCCATGGAAGGAGCAGTCAAGAAAACAAACAGTATTGCACTGGGCAAATCTGCTGCACAAGACATTTTAGTGTTGAAGAGCAAGGGAGTCACTTTGAGACTGAGACCTGTCTGACCCAAGAGAGTGTGGCATTTGGGCATTAAGACCAGAGAAGAATGGATACATTTGAATCATGGTATTGATGAAGAACAGTGAGAAGACCAGGGACAGGCAGAACAAGTATTCTAGAACAAATACAGCTAGAATGATCCTTAATGGTAAAGATGACAAGATTTCATTTCACATACTTTGAACATATTGTCTCAAGATGTTGGACATCAGACTTGTTAAAATAGGGTAGTAAAAAAGATTCTCACAATGGACTGATAAAATGGTTACAAGTTCAAACCTAATTGTGAAGAGGCACAGGACGGTAGTATTTTGCTCTTTTGTACACTGGGTTGCTATGAGGAACCAACTAAATAGCACCTAAAAATGATCAGCTTAATGAGCTTTGTCTTCTCTTGATGAATGTTTCTTCTTGATTACATTTCATTGACTTACCTTCAATGCTACCTACTTCTGTAATCTTTTGGATTTTAATTTGCTGTGTTGGTATAATTTCTAATGTTTCATTAATTTTGTTATTGTAGTCGTCCCTGAATTTTCCCAAAGTTTTGTTTGCCTTGCAATATTCTCTATGTAAAATGCCCAATTATTAACTATTAGGAAGTTCCCATGACATTTCTTCCTTAGAAAGGGTTTCTAGATCTTTATTTTGGTGAATTGTTTCTTTGGGTGAAATGAAATTGAATTTTTCAGTGTACTGTAATGGTATTATTTGTACTTAATTGGTGATTATATGTTGTTAGGTGCTAAGCACCTGTCTCCTTATGGGTGTGACACAGAACGGGAATGACTATAATTCTCTGTTCACTGCGGAGTGCAGTTGAGAACAGATTTAGAAGATGTTGGCCACTATCATTAGTCAAAAAGTGGCCCCCACCTGTAGGTAGAACACCTATGGTAAATGGGTGGGGGGAGGGGGAGGGCTGGGCACCTGGGCTGCCAGCTATTGATATGGGGCAGTTGTCAGCTCATTGTTCTGATCAAACCCTGTTCACAAAACTTCATAATGTTCAACAGCAATGGGTACAAGAAGAAAATCTTCCAATGTTGATTATAGTGATGATTTCACATTAAACACAAATTTCATAATGGATGTGCTGTAATGTCAGTTGAGAATTTACTAGTCTCGTGTCTTCATATTTAGATTTTATTCAGCTTCTTGTAGTCAGCATTCAAATAATCTCTCTATCCTCTCCTCTAAAACTGAGGGTCCCTGGATTTTCATTCGTGTTTTATTTGGTCTTTCACATATTTCTTGTACAGGATCTTGGTAGTGTGTCTGTTTGGGCCAGGTCCGGACCAGGCAGCCCCTTGCACCAGCCTCTCAAGAAGACAAATGACCTGCTGAACTTCAAAGCAGCTGCCTCCAGCATGTCACAAAGCTTACCCCCGGGCAGAACACAGACTCCCCCCCAGCGTGCCAGGAAGCAGGTTTGCTGAGAACAAGATGATTTATGAACAGGTCATCTCCTGCTCCGAAACTTGCAGCCGCAGTACAAAGAACCTCCCTTCCCCTTACCGGCCCATATGCCTTTAAGCTCATATAATATGTATATATCCTGCCACCCTAGCACCATGCGCGACTTCCTTAACCTATTCTTGTTGGGTTGCGGAATCCATCTGGGAGTTCTTTTCCCTCAATAAAATCTTTCTCTTTCACTCATTTTTGTCTGAACCCTGCCTCTGTTCTGTGACTCTGTCTCAATCTCTCGGTGTCTATTTAATCTTGGCAGAAGTCCTTCTTGATTATCTTTTAGTTCTATTTCCACATGACTTTTTGGAAAAGCTTTACTCACTTACTTAACATTTCATCATTTCATAATTTAAAATATAGTAGAGATGACCAAAACTACAGCCCCAACAAACACTTATGGGGTTGCTGAGTTGAAAATCTTAAACAGCACCCAACATGCACAGCAACAACAATCTAATACTAAGTTTTTATTTAATTAAAGAACACTTCATCATTGTACCTGTTTACAGAATTAGTTTCGCATTCAACAATTCTTAATTTGTTTCTTTTGTGACATTAGTTGTAATCCCTTATACATCCTTTTTGGGTTCCCATTTCACCCTCTTCCTGCCTTCTGAACTTGGCTTTTAGCAACATTTCTTCTCATATGATTGTCAGTATACTTTGTTCTCATGAGTCCTCACAAGTGTTACTATTTTACAGGTCTGTCCAGTATGGCATAAAAATGATCTCTGGGAATAGGTTCATTTTCAGGTTTGACGGATGTTTAAGGGTTATAGTCTTAGGGGGAGAGGGGATTCTCTACCTGTCTTTATCAGACCAGTGAAGCTGGTCTTTTCTCTCCTACTCTGTTCAGGATCTTCGATTTTTACTAGAGTGGTAGCCAGGAACCTTCCAGTTCTCCTCGTCTTAAGGTTAGAGAGGTTGTGGGATACAGAAAGGTTTTCCCCAGGTTGTCACAACCTTATTATGACACATGGTAAATGACTGTACACTTGGAGGTCAGCTGCTTAGCGGGTATCTTGTCACAGGTGTATCCCCAGTGTTTCCCCCTTCCTATTGTGTGTGTATTCCTAGCTCGTCCCCTTTCTGTCACGCATAAACCTATTGTACAGCCCCTTCCTGTTACGCATATGGTTACCTGTCACTAGGGGGCTTGAATGTCCTCAAAATGTATATACAGCATGATTAGAAATATGATACATTTTCTCTCTGTGTGTGGACCTGGCTGTTGAGATCATGGCCGTCCTGAAGGTGAGCAATTGTATACTTTATTTTGTCTGTTGTCTCTTTAATTTTACCCCTCAATTACACAACTGGACCCGTTTGATTGTGGGAGTTGGTACCCCTCAGGAGGTAGGAGTTCATGTGGTCCAATAGTTCTTTAACCTAATTGTTTGGGTCTTTGATTTCAACTGTTTTCCAAATGGAAAGAGACTAACAGTTGGAACTTAACTGGTCACCACGCAAGCTTATAAGACTCCCTGTAACTGCTACTCATCCAAATAAAATGCAAAACATTCGGTTTAAAGACTGTTACACCAATTGACCTAGACAGTCTCCAAACTATGGTCTTTACCCTTCCAGTCCAGTGCCTCAGAACTTGAAGGTGTTTTTGGACATGAATAAGTTTTCATAACTTTGTACCTTGTATGCTCTATCACATACGTGGACATATTGACATATTTACAGTACAAATAAGTATATCAAAATAGTCCCTGCCACACAGGTATACTCCCACAGACCACCGGTTCAACTCATATCTACCTATATATATACATACACTTATAAATTATTATTTGCTTTCACTGTTATTTCAAAATGGTGATTGGTATCTTTAAAAGGCATTTGAATCCAAAAACACAAGTAAATAGATAATGAATGATTGACTACAAGCTAAGCAACTCTAAGAATTGCTGGCAGTTCCCAAAAGCTGAGAAAAACGATATACGGACCTCCCTTATTTCAGAGAGAGAACAAGGTGCTGTCAACACTTGCCTTCAGAATTCTGGCCTCCAGAACCGAGAATAAACTTCCCTTTGTTTTAAGCTACCTTGCTTATGGCATTTAGTTGTTGCTGATGCACAAGTTTATTGATAGTCATGTGCCAGGCTAGCCATTACTGTCTGCCTTCGCAAATCAGATGATAAACAATTGTGGTTACACATTAAATATAGCAAGAGGTCTTACACATCATCGTAACTTGCTTGTGTGAAACATTAATAAATATTCAAGAATCTTGGGCTTCTTGGCTTCACCAGGAATGCTACAGCATCCCTGCCGAATGTAAGACCCATGAGGGTCTGCCTTCTTCTTGTACAGCCAAATGCAACTGTGTTTGGGGGGAAAAGAGGAAAAAGACTCAAAGGTAATTAACAAACCACTAATATAAAATGTTATATATATGGATAGAGATTACTGCAAGGATGAGAATTCTTAGGATTCTAATAAATTCTTAGAAATGAGCACTAAAACTATGTAGTCAAGTAATTCTGGTTTTACATAAAGAATGCCTGTAATTTTAACAATTAAACAGTGGTGTCAGGTAGATGGAAAGATGTACAGATGTCTCCAAGAGCTGGACTCTGTCTAAATGTGAAGCTATGACAGCACATGTTCCAGAATTCCTTGTCTGATTAACTGTTCACACTTCCAACGAGGTAAAAAATGCTGAGGGAAAAAAGGGACACAGAAAAGAAATTATTGGAAAATAACCTCTTGGATTATATTTTACATCAATAAAAAACAAACTAATAGCTTATTTTAAAATTCCAACAGTGATAGATCATAATCAACTCAACAGTAACAAGTAGTTAATAAGGAATTAAGTTAACTTTACTATATTTATTGCTTTATTCAAATTTTGTTAAAGCTATTGGTAGTTTAATCAGAATTACTTAAATGAATTGTATAGTTTAAATTAAATTCAATAAGAAACTTGTAAACACAGAAGTGGTTTTTTGCCCAACTTTAATAAACCCTGAATTTTCCAGGAGTGTAACTAGTATATATTTTTTTTAAAAAAGAAGAACTTATGTATTAAGGACATCAGGTATAATGAATAACTATACAGACAACTTACAACAAAGATACAAGAGATCTAGTAAAACTAGGTAATCTTGGAACCTTGAGCTTCAGAAGAAATTATAGAAAAGTGGACTGAAAACTAACTAGAAGATGAAGGGAAACAAAAGTGGTGCAAGAACAGACAGGTGAATTGTCAGCTAGCCTGACGCATTCCATCCAGACAGAAGCCTGGCACATTGGTAGCTGGCACTAAGAAAGGATCCTCACTTGTTTCCCACACCCTCCTGATATCACAATTGCCAGCCCCTACCTTCACCCATACACCAGACAGAGATATCCTTGTAAGTCCATTTCTGCTTGAAGACAAAGCTATGCCCTCATGGTTTAACATCCCCATGCCTAGAGATGGATTATCACCCCCATGCCCAGAAATGCTTGAGATTCTCCTCATAGCACTAGCAAAAAATACAATGCTGGATCCCTCGCTACTCTTGGACACGTGGAAAGTTCCCCCATGATTAGCCATTCTGACCCAGCTGCTTCTCTACCAGAAAGATTCCCCTCAGCTATCACCTAAGCTGTAAAAACACCCTACTGGATCAGGTGCATGGACCACAGAAAACAGATAGGCCTGCCAAGCTCCATCTGGAATCAATATTCAACCCCCTAGAGGCTGTGACCTATACAAAAAGGTCCTCACCCCAAGTTTTCTCTTTGTTTTTCCTTTTCCTTCACTTCCTTTTATTTATTTTAATCACTTCTGCACTCTGCTTTCTTCTTTATTTCTGCTTCTACTTCTATTCTTTCCATTTTAATTTACTTTTCCAGTTCCCTTCCTTTCCTTTTTTATGTTTTGATTAGCTTCTCTTTTATTTTTCTCTACCTTGGTTTTTGACACACACACACACACACACACACACACACACACACACACACACTTCTAGTTATTAAATTCCTTTCACTTGCTCTTGTTTGTCCACTGTCTCTTGCTGGTTTCTTTTTCAAAAATTATTTCTTCGTTGGCAATTTTTTTTGTCCCTTCCTGTTCTACCTGACAGTGGACAGCAATCGCAGGCCTAGCCACTCTATGACTGTAGTCATACCTATACAGTGACAGACACTACATACTCCTGTACCACCTGATCATCTTTACGTAAGTGAGACCACCAAAGAAACCATTGCTAACTGTGCTATAATAACAACAAACAGTACCACACACATTCTCAAATTATCCTTTACAACAACCAGTAGATAGGTGGAGTGTCTGCAGTCTCAAGATACTAAGATCAATTAAACACAAAAACACTAATACTACAACATCTCAGTGGCAAAGGCAATTTAAGTTTATATGAAGAAACAAGACAGAACAGCTGAAGCACATGACCAATATAGAGCTAGAAGACCTTTTTTCAGGAAGAAAAGGCATTGAAATTACCTGATAAACTATTAAAAATTATACTTTTATACTATCAATGAACCGGGAGAAAGGAAAGATTGCGAAGCTAAAGAAAAACTGAACACACACACACACACACACACACACACTTTAGAGTAATTCAGGAAAGCACTAAAATAACACATCAATTGAAACTAGAAACCGTACACCACAGCAAAGAGAAATTCAGAAGATTAATACTAAGATGAGAGAAACAGATAACACATTAGAAGAGCAAAGGACTTTGCGAGTGGAAGGAGGCAGGGGAAGGGAGTGGTAAGCAAACAACGCCAAAGACAGGGGAATAACTAAGGAATTAAAATCAACAATGAGGAGGACATAAAGAGATCCTGGTGGTGTTGGGGTAACAGCAATTTAGCTGAGAAGAACTACTAAGGTGGAAGAAGGGTGAGTGTGATGGTGAGGTAGAAGAAAGGTAAAAAGAAACAGGAAAGATCTAGGAAGCAAAGCTATAGATAGAAGTATAAGCATAAGTGTGTACCTATGTAAATACATTAATTCATAAAAATAGAGGTATTGGTCTATGTACATCATATATGGCAAGACATTGATGTAGTAGATGGACTTTAGGTCTCTGCTCACGGCCTGCCTTCAATACAAGAATACTTTGTTCTAAGAACCTGGCATGTTGTGATGCTCACCCTCCTGGCATGATCGGTGAAGACAAAATGGGTGCACAAGCAAATGTGGTAAAGAAAGCTGATGGATTGCCTGCAACAATGATGCAAAAATAGAGCGATACTGGGGGTGGTTCAGGACTGGATGGGGTGTGCTCTCTTGTCTAGAGGGTCACTGTGAGGTGGAGCTGGTTCGACAGCACCCGACCACAACAACAACAGAAAACTAAGACTGGCTCTGACAAGTGTCAGATGCTGCTCACCCAGGCTTGGACATTAACTTTCCATCGCATTAAATGTAATCGCTTGGTGTCAGAGTTGGAGAAGCTGCTATTCATACTCTAGTGATCAAGTGTTATGTGAGAAAATTACTTGTACATTTACTAGTTTGCTATTCATACCTTATTTCAGTTTAGCTTAAAAACCCATTCCCTTGTTTTCTTTATCTCTGGGGAAAATAAGTATCACTAATTGGAGCAGGATATGTGAAAGTACTGCAAAAATAAAACACACCATGCTAATATTAAAAAAAAAAAGAAAGCTGATGGTACCTCTTCTATCAAAAGATATAGCATCTGGGATCTGAAAGGCTTGAGGTTAAACAAGCAGCTGTCTAGCTGATAAACAAACCCACATGGAAGAAGCACACCAGCCTGTGTGATCATGACATGGGATCAGGTAACAGGCATCAGAAGACCCAAAACACACACACACACACCCCACACCCCCCCCCCAAATCCATCTGTAGATAATGGAACATCTCCTTGCAAAAGGGTCACAAGGGATGAGTCAACTAGGATGCAGTATAACACCAATGAAATATACAATATTGCTCTGGTTCCTTGAGGTTCCTCACCCCCCACTACCATGACTCCAGTCCTGCCTTTCACTACGGGCTAGACCAGAACATGTACACAGATACAGATAAGAGCTCGACACACACTGAATCAAGAAATAACAATGGAAGTAGTGATACCAGGAGGGCAGGAGAAAGGTGACTCCAATGATTGACACATAACCACACCCCCACCCCAGGGGGACGATCAACAGAAACCAAGGGTGACGGGAGAGAGTGGTTGGTTAAGATATGAAAATAATAATAATTTATAATTTATCAAGGGGTCAAGGTGGGGTGGGTAGGGAGGGGAAAAAGAGGGACTGATATTTTGACCCTGGCCTCTAAACCCCTGATAAGGCCTGACCGTGGCAGCCTGCTCTCTGCTGGCTCCTCTAAGCCCCATGTCCATCACATGGGTGGTTCATTTTCTGTCAGCGCCCACGTAACTGACATATCTCCCCCACTTGCCTGAAAAGACAGCCAGGAGATCACCTCGCTAGGGTTGGGATCAACGGTGGCCCTCTCTCCTTTGGGGACTGCCTACACCAGCGGAGCTCTTAACACTGGTCTCACTTCATGCCCTGCCTTGCCCTAGGGGCTAACTGACCCTGGGGCACAGCAAGGCCAGTATCATCACAAGGGCATAAGGACTGCACCTCTTGGCCTCCTAGTACAATCCTGCCCCTTGAGAGTCCCTGGGGTCTAATAGTAAGGGCTCAAATAGAAAGTAAATGTTTAGAAAATAATCTTGGCAACATATGTACAAATATGCTTGATACAATTGATGTATTGATTGTTATAAGAGCTCTAAGAGCCCCTTTATTAGTCTAGGTACTTTGGAGAAGTAAATCTACAGCAACTTGTGTATAAGAGAGAGTTGTATGTAAAGGTTAAGTGCGCATCAAGAAAATATCCCAACCCAGTGCTGCCCAAGCCCACAAGTCCAACATTAACCCATTAGTCCAATAACAGTCCACAAAGTCCTGCTCCATCTCACAAAACAGACACAATGATGTCGACTGCAGAGGAAAGCTGAGTCAATGAATATGTAAGCATCTCAGCGCTGGCAGGGGTCTCCACGTGGGTGCTCCAGCACCCAGGGCTGCATCGGGGTACGTTCATGTGGCTTCTCCCTGGGGATGTCTTGCAGGAAGTCTGTCTTGCAAGCTGGCTGTAGCAGGGAACTGCGAAAGCAGTTGCACCCTGGTGTGACCACAAAGCAAGAGACCCGAGAACTAGAAAGGTGAGGCTCACTGAGCCATTTATCCCTCTGCCCTTCAATTAACCCCACATGTGTTTATCGGCCAGGTTGGCACAATAAACTGAGTCCCCAGTAGTATGATCTTTTAATTTTAAAAAAGAGCAAATGGACTAGAATTGAATCAGAGAGAGTTCATCAGTGAGATTAAAGAAAATCTCTCATCCTAATTTGGTAAAGGAATAATTTTTAAAATAGACAAGAAAATCTAGAGAAAATCACAGAATTCTGTGGGACAACATCAAGTACATTATGTGTGATTGGATAAAAAAACAGGAAGAAACAAACAAAACAATCAAAAGAGCAGAGAGAAGGAAACTTCCTTAATATATCATGACATGGTAAAAAATGTACTCATGAAGCTAAACAAACCAAAAGCAGGGCTGACTGAAATAAAATAATCATGACATATCATGATGAAAGTTACAAATGACAGGAATCCTGACAGCAATTGAGGAAAAATAAGTTACTTAAAAAGAGGAACTGAAAACAAAAATTGTCTTAGAAAAAGTGCATCCAGAAGGCTCTGTAGCAGAAAATGACGAGACTTGGTTTAATGTACTTTGGACATGTTGTCCAGGGAGACAGACCTTGGAGACGTGTCCCACGCATGATAAAAGTACCGGGTTTTAGAACCGAGGAAGACCTTCAACAAGATGGATTGACACAGTAGCTGCATCACTGGGCTCAAAGATAAGAACAATAGTGAGGACTGCACAGTATGGGGCAGGGTTTTGCTCTATTGTCCATAGGAACACTGAGTTGGAATAACTCCACAGCACCTTCCAATAACAGCAACAACACCACCATCTATCATACACGAACACACTGAAGCAGGAAAAGTAAACATACATATTGAAAAGAGAAACGAGTCATGCAATTAAAAACTCCCAATACATTCAAAGAAGAGTTGACACCAATTTTATTCAAACCATTGTAGGACATAATAAAAATGGAAAGTCCCCAAATTCATTTTATGAAACTTGTAAAATCATTATACCCAAATCAGACAGAAACATAGCCAGGAAAGAAAATAATACAGCAATATCCCTTATGAACATAAACGTAAAAATATCTCAACAAAACCCTACCTAATAAAGCCAACAATAAATATCTCAGTAAAGTAAATCATCATGACCAACATGAATTCATAACAAGGGTGCAATGATGGTTACATATTAGAAAAACAATCAATGTTATCCACTATATAAACAAAACAACAGGAAAGAATTTTATAACCATATTAGAAAAATTCAAATCCTACAATCCTGAGAAGAAAATGGGACCAACGGTTCCAGGGGATAATAGAAAGGGAGAGCTAGGGAAGGGGGAGGGGAGCCAACAGACCCACGGACAGGGAACAACAAGAGATCTAAAATTGATGGAGAGGAAGGTGTAGAATGCCTGGTGGGGTTAGATCAAGTGCAATGTAGCTGAAAGAGGAATTACTGAGAGCCAAATGAAGGTCAAACATGATAGTGGGACAGGAGGAAAGTAAAGGGAAATAGAGGAGGAAAGGAGGCAAAAGACATTTTTTTTTACATTTTATTAGGGGCTCATACAACTCTTATCACAATCCATACAAATACATACGTAAATTGTATAAAGCACACCCCTACATTCTTTGCCCTAATCATTTTCAAAGCATTTGCTCTCCACTTAAGCCCTTTGCATCAGGTCCTCTTTTTTTCCCCCTCCCTCCCCGGTCCCCCCTCCCTCATGAGCCTTTGATAATTTATAGATTGTTATTTTGTCATATCTTTCCCTATCCGGAGGCTCCCTTCCTCCCTTTCTCTGCCGTCCATCTCCCAGGGAGGAGGTCACATGTGGATCCTTGTAATCGGTTCCCCCTTTCCAACCCACTCACCCTCACTCTCCTAGTATCACCCCTCAGACCCCTGGTCCTCAAGGTATCATCCACCCTGGATTCCCTGTGTCTCCAGCTCCCATATGCACCAGTGTACATACAACCTCTGCCCTATCCAGTCCTGCAAGGTAGAATTCGGATCATGGTAGTTGGGGGAAGGAAGTATCCAGGATCTGGGGGAAAGCTGTGTTCTTCATCGGTACTACATCGCACCCTGACTGACCCATCTCCTCTCCTAAACCCCTCTATGAGGGGATCTCCAGTGGTTGACAAATGGGCTTTGGGTCTCCACTCTGCTGCACTTCCCCCTTCATTCACTATGGTATATATATATATATATATATATATATATATATATATATATATATATATATATATATTTTGCATGATGCCTTTGGCACCTCGTGATTGCACAGGCTGGTGTGCTTCTTCCATGTGGCCTTTATTGCTTCTGAGCTAGATGGGCGCTTGTTCATCTTCAAGCATTAAGACCCCAGACACTATCTCTTTTGATGGCCGGGTACCATCAGCTTTCTTCGCCACATTTGCTTATGCACCCGTTTGTCATTGGTGATCGTATCATGGAGGTGTGCACCCAATGATATGATTTTTTTGTTCTTTGATACCTGATAACTGATCCCTTCAGGACCACGCGATCACACAGGCTGGTGTGTTCTTCCATGTGGGCTTTGTGCCTTCTGAGTTAGATGGCCGCTTGTTTATCTTCAAGCCTTTAAGACCCCAGACACTATCTCGTTTGATAGCCGGGCACCATCAGCTTTCTTCACTACATTTACTTGTTCACACACTTTGGCTTCAGCAGTTGTGTAGGGAGGGTGAGCATCGTAGAGTGCCAACTTAATAAAAGAAAGTATTCATGCATTGAAGGAGTGCTTGAGTAGAGGTCCAAGGTCCTTCTGCCACCTTAAAACTAAACCTATAAATACAGAAACATAGATATATTTCCCCATCCTCATATATATATTTGCATGTACATGTCTTTGTCTAGACCTCTATAAATGCCCTTTTACTCCTAGCTCTTTCCTCCATCTCCCTTGACTTTCCTCCTGCCCTACTTCCAAGCTCCATCCCCACCTGGGTTACAGCTATACCTCTTCTTTATGTAACCTTACCCTTGATCATTCCCTACCAGGCCTGCCACTCCCTCCTCACTACCATTTTGGGTCCCATGTTGTTCCCTTGTCCCTGGGTTTGTTAACACCACTTCCTTACCCCCCCACTTCCCCTATCCCAAGCCCCCCCCCCCCCGGAACTGTCGGTCCATTGTTTTTCCTCCATATAGTTCATCCAGCCTGTCTTATTTAGACAGACCTGTGGAGACAATAACATGCACGAAAATAAGACAGAGGAAAACAAAGCAACAGTATACAACTAGACAACAAAACAACAACAAATCACTGACAAAGAACAAAACAAAACACATCAAGAAAGAAAACTTGTAGTTAGTTCAAGGATCGTTTGTTGGAGGCAAAAGACATTTATAGAGGTGTAAATATACACACATATATAAAAATATACTTATATAATGATAGGGATATGGGTCTATGTTCATATATTTATGTTTAATATCAAGGTTGCAGATGAATATTGGTTCTCTATTCAAGTCCTCCCGCAACGCAAGAACACTTCCTTCTAATAACCTGGCATTCTGTGATGCTCACCTTCCTGACATGATAGCTAAAGTCAAATGGGTGCATTAGAAAATGTGGTGAAGAAAGCTGATGGTGCCTAGCTATGAAAAGATACAGTGTTTGGGGTCTTAAAGGCTTGAAGTTAAACAAGCGGCCATCTAGCAGGGAAGCAATAAAACCCACATGAAAGAAGCACACAGCCTGTGTGATCACAAGGTGTCAACAGGATCAGGTATCAGATGACCCAAAACAAACCATCATATAGATATGAATTTGGAGGGGGGGGTTTGGAGTGGAGACCCAAGGCCCATTTGTAAACAATTGGACATCTCCACACAGAAGGGTCAAGTCAGTCAGGGTGAAGTTTAGCACCAACAAAATACACACTACTCTAGCTCTTTAATTGACCTTGGCACCCCACTATCCTGACCCCAGTTCTAGCTTACAAATCTGGCTTGACAGGAACATGTACCCTAGTACATATCAGAGCTCTTGGTACACGGAATCCAGGACAGATAAATCCCTCAGGAACAGTAATGGGAGTAGCAATACCATGAGGGGAAGGGGAAGAGGGGAGAGGAAGGGGAGAAAAGGAAAACCAGTCACAATGATCGACATATAAGCCACTCCCCACCTGCAGGGGACAAGCAACAGAGTAAAGGGAGACTGCAGACATTGTAAAATATGAAAATAATAATAATTTATAATTTAACAAGGAGTCATGAGGGTGAGGGAGGGAGGGAGGGAAATAAAACAGGAGCTGATACCAAGGCCTCAATTAGAAAATGTTTTGAAAATAATGGTGACAACATATGTACAAATGTGCTTGATACAATTGATATATGGATTGCTATAAGAGGTGTAAGAGCCCCTAGTAAAATGATATTAAAAAATACATCTACCTCTCCGTCTCTCTGCCACCCCGAGTGTGGTGGTGCTCCGACTTCACCATGTCATCTCATAAGACTTTCAGGATCAAGAGATTCCTGGCCAAGAAACAGAAGCAGAATCTGCCCATTCCCCAATGGATTCGAATGAAAACCGGTAATAAAATCAGGTACAACTCCAAGAGAAGACATTGGAGAAGAACCAAGCTGGGTCTGTAAGGAGCCCCCTGAAGGATGGCACGCATGGCCGCATTTTCCCAGGCTCAAATCATGAATTAAGATTTTTGTCCCCATCTGAGGAATTGAACTTCAATCGGCAAATAATCTGGTTTATTCCTTGTTTTTTTGCTTCCTAATCAAGTTTAACAATAAATAATGTAAGGTTGTTGTTGTGAGAAAAAAAAATACATCTATACTACTATAATACCTCAAGTAGAAAAAGACAGAAAATGGGGTAAGATGGCCACCATATAACAAGCCCGGGAAGATGTGCTCAGCAACTACCAAAGAGTTTCCACTATGAGAAAGATTCTGCACTTCCTGGTAGCAAGAAATTCAACTTAAAAGCCAAGTTGACCCAAGTTTCTCAAAGTGGAAAGCAGCAAGGCCTGCTGACAGACCCCCTTTACGGATGAGCAGCAACATGAGTTGCTTCTACAAGCATCGTGATTCTTCGTGGCCCCTGAGAAAAGACAGTCAGCCAGCCAACCCTCTACTTCCCTGGCCTCTAGGGACACAGATAGCTAGCAGATCACTTGGGCAGCTTGGTACACACATACTCAGTACCCAAGGTACGCTCTGTACCATTTCCCCATCTTCCTCCTCTTTTCCTGCTTTGTTCTACAAGGCATTCCATCCCGTGTGCCAGCGCCATGATACCGCATACATGTACACACAGACTACTAAAAGAGCAGGAATCCCCACCCACAAGGTAGCTTTATTATATATATTTTTGGATTTTGTACTTTTGTTCTATTTTAATACTCTCTCTCTCTCTCTTTTTTGATCTCCTACTTCCTCTTCTGGAGTGACTCCACCCTCCTGAGAATCCACATTCCTCCCAGGAAGAGACAGGTCTGTGTATCCCAGCATACCCACTCTAGCATGGGCTTTCCAGGACCTCCTAAGTGCACAGATATGCTCACATTCATTCACATTGCCAGAATAGCAGAATCTGGTACCCACAACCATACCCAAGTCTTTTTTTTTTGATCCTTGTACTTCTATCAATTATCTTTCTATTTTCTTGCTGTTCTCTCATTAAATATCTTTCCATGAAACCTATTAATTGAGATTAACTCTCTGCCCTCAAATGTCAACTCACAGTGATCCTATAGGACAGGGTAAAACTGTCCGGTGAGTTTCTGAGACTGTAACTGTTTATGGGAATAGAAAGTCTCCTTTTTTTGGCGGAGCAGCTGGTGGTTTTAAAATGTTGACCTTTCGGATTACAACTCAATACGTAACCATTATATGACCAGAGCTCCTTATTGTGATTACCCCTCTGAAAATATTTTCCCATTATTTTTGCAAGTCTGTTGGCTTATTCACAGTCACTTATTACTATCATTACTTTATTCTTATCATTACTTTTATTTTATTCTATTTTTCCCAGCCACTATCCCCACTTAGGCACCTTTCCCCTCCTTTTCATTTCACCACTGTATGTTTTCCAGCTCCTATTAGAACTCACCTGTGTCACTAGACAAACTCTACCTCTGTATGACCAGCAGCTCACACACCACAATGCTGAAGAAACAGCAGTCAAGCACAGAAAGCTTCCAAATTCAAGAAAAACAAACATGAACAACCAAGTAGCACTCAAACCAATGGAATAGTCTGAAGATGTGATTGTGAACCACCAGTAACAGAATTCAGAAGAATGATGCTTAGGTCAAGAGATCTGGGGAATGTTCATGAGAAAAACAGAAGAAATTGAGAAACTAAAATCCTTAAACCAAAGGATTCTAGAAGACAAGCAATGAGATAACTGAATTAGGCAACATAGTAAAAGGCTAGAGGAATAAAATGGAAAAGGAAAATAAAATAAATGAGCTTGAAGACAATTACCCTCACGACAGTAGACAAGAGAAGCAATCAACAAAAAACCCCGGAAGCATCCAAATAAATCCTGTAGGACACTATCATAAGAACCCATCTAAGAAAAGAAAAAAGAAAAGAAATGCTGGGAAAAGAACACCACCAAAAAAAAAATCTACAGAGAATAGTACAAGAAACCATGGAAGAAAATTTCAACACACTATTCAACAAGCTGAGAAGAATGGACAACCAAAGAGAAAACATCAAGACATAAAGAAAAGGAGAGAATCTGAGGGCAGCTAGAGAAAAAGGAAAAGTCATCTACAAAGGAAAGTTGATAAGGATAAATTCAGACTTCTCAGCAAAAGACCTGCAGGCAAGAAGACAATGGAATGACATATATACAATTGTGACGGGTGGAAGGGGGGGTGGGGCGGAAGGAAGCCAGCCAAGAATATTATACTGAACAAAAATATCCCTCAAATACAAGGGAGAAATAAAGGTTATTTCCTGAGGAGGAAAAAATAAAGGAATTTTGAATTCAACAATTCATTTTCTCAGATCACAATGTTATAAAACTGGAAATCTACAACAGAAAGAAAAGGAACAAAAAGACAAACACATGGAGACTGAAAAACATACCATTTCAAAATGACTGGACACTAGAGTAAACGAAAACGAGAAATTAAGAAACTCCTTAAAACAAGCAAACCTATAACACATCATACCAAAAACTCGGATACAACAAATGCAGTTATCTGAAGTCAATTTATAGCAATCAATACACACACGAAATATGAGAGAAATCCAAAACCAATACTAATAAAACACTTCCAACAAGTAGAAAGAGGGAAACCACATAAGTCCTTCAACAATAAAGGGAAAGAACTAATAAAAATTGAAGCAGAAATAAATGAACTGAAAAATGGGGGGGAAATCAACAAGACAAAAAGTTGGTTATGAAAAGATTAACAAAATCGACAAACTGATAGAAAACTTAACAAAGGAAAAGAAAGATGCAAATATCTAGAATTTGAGATGAAAAGGGTACCATCACAAAAGATCCAAATGAAATAAAAAGATACATGTAGAGCAAAAGAAGAATTAGAGGTCACCAAGAGACTTCCAACCAAGAAAGATTCTAAAGAAGTATGTATGTTGGCTTCACAGGAGAATGCTAGCAAGTATTCAGGGAAGAGCCATAACTAATTCTGTGCAGACTATTCCAAAATATAGAAACTGACAGCAAACTCCCACACGCATTCTATGAAATGAGCATAATCCTCAAAACCTGATCACGATCATTTAGAAAAAATGAAAACAGGAAGTAGATAAGAGTGTCCCTCATCAATATTCTTATTCAACATTGTACTACAATAAACATCTTAGCCAGACAGACAGCAAAAAAATTTTAAAATAAAAGGAATATAATTGGGCAAAAAATAGGTCAAGCTGTCACTATTTGCAGATAGTATGATTTTACATAGTGAGAGCCCCAAGGACTCCACAGAAAGATTGTTGGAAAGTACTAACGAATCTGTTAAAGTAATGGCATACAAGATTAATAAGCAGAAATCAATTTTAATATGCTATTGAAGAGAGCTCCAAAATAAAAACATCAAGAAAAAAATATAAAAAAAGAGAAAACAATATCATTTATAATATCCATACAAAAGATGAATACCTGGGAATAAACTTAACCAAAGAAACAAAAGACCTGTACAAAGGAAACTACAGAAAAATCAAAATATGAATATTACTGAAAGCAATAAATCTATAGATAGAACACAATTCTGATCAAAATCATTTTCTTGGGGGCTTATACAGCTCTTATCACAATCTATGCATCCATCCATTGTGTCTAGCACATTTGTTCATTGTTGCCATCATCATTTTCAAAACAATTTCATTCTACTTGAGCCCTTGGCATGGGCTCCTCATTTTTCCCTCTTCCCTTCTTCACGAACTCTTAATAATTCATAAATTGTTATTAATTTTTCATGTCTTACACTGTCCGAGGTCTCTCTTTACCCTCTTTTCTACTGCCCATGCCCAGGGAGAGGTTACATTGTGATCAGTGCCCCCTCTTGGTACCACTACTCTCACAGCTGTCTACAAATGGGTTTGGGGTCTCCAGTCCACCCTCCCCCTCAATCACATCAATAAGGCTTTTTGTTCTGGGTCTTTGATGCCAGATACCTGATCCCTTCGACACCTCTTTATCACACAAGCTGGTGTGCTTCTTCCATGTGGGCTTTGTTGCTTCTTAGAGAGTCACTTGTTCATCTTCAAGCCTGTAAGACCCCAGATGCTATATCTTTGCATTGCTGGACACCATCACCTTTCTTCATTATATTTGCTTATGCACCCATTTGTCTTCAGCAATTCTGGCGGGAAGGTTATCACAGAATGCCAGGTGACTAGAACAAAGTGTTCTTGCGTTGAGGGACTACTTGAGTAGAGGCCCACCTAATTGGACCTTTTGGACCTACTTTCTATCCAGCTCTTGGTAATCCAGGGTGTGTGCTACAGACTAGTGGACTTAATATTGTTCTTTTGAGGCACACAATATCTTTCATAAGCCACACCAGAAAGAATCCATGTGGAAGCTACATTCACTGGAGTTTGTAAACTGGGCTTTCATTCAAACTCATCAGGAGCCCTTTGATTTAAGACTGAAATTCATCAGTGTGAGAAGATGATGACTGCTATCCCAAGTTATGGAATTGGCAGTTATTGGACTTTGGTTTGACTCTCTGGCCTTCAGGGTGCCTAATGAATGGTGATCCGGGAATACCAAATATTTACTACTTTAATGCTCTTCTTATTTTGTTATGACATGTATTAGCCAGGTATGCATGTTGCTACCTTTTGGAATGAATTTTGTTGAAAGTTTTGTTCCAACATCAACCCTAATTATTTGTGTAAATAGTGTCCAGTCCAGCCTGTGTGATCACAAGGTGTCAATGGGATCAGGTATCAGGCATCAAAAAACAAAAAGTCCTATCACTGTGATGAGTGGGAGTGCGAAATGGGGACACAAAACCCATCTACAGGTAACTGGACATACCCTTACAGAAGGGCCTTGGGGAGGAGACAAACCAGTCAGGGTATAGTATAGTAAAGATAAAACATACAGCTTTCCTTTAGTTCTTTAACGCTTCCTCCCTCCCACTATCATGATCCCAATTCTACCTTACAAACACGGGTAGACCAGAGGATGTACACTGGTACAGACAGGAACTAGAAACAGAGGCAATCCAGGACAGATGACCCTCTGAGGACGAGAAGTGAGAGTGGCGATACCGGGAGGGTGGAGGGAAGGTAGGGTAGAAAGGGGCAAGGGATTATAAAGATCTACATATAAACTCCTCCATGGGGGACAGACAACAGAAAAGTGGGTGAAGGGAGACGTTGGACAGTGTGAGATATGCCAAAATAATAATAATTTATAAATAATCAAGGGTTCATGAGGGAGGGTGGGGGAAGGAGGGTGAAAATGAGGAGCTGGTACCAAGGGCTCAAGTAGAAAGAAAATGTTTTGAAAATTATATGGCAACAAATGTACAGATGTGCTTGACACAATGTATGTATGGATGAATTGTAATAAGAGCTGTATGAGTCCCCCCAGAAAAGATTTTTTAATAAATTGTTCAGAAACTTGAATTTAATCTATATAAGTCAACAATTCGAGCATGAATTGATGTCTGAAACCAGCCTATACTTCTATATGCTTTTCTCAACCGTGTTTTAAATTCTGTATCATTAGCTAAATGAATAACACTATCGTTACCTTATGCCCCAGGAAGATGGTTTGAAAAGTTTTCGTTATCATAAAATGATAATGTTGTTTCTAAAGTGAACCAGAGACATATATAAACCACAGATATGTGAATGGATTTTGTGCTCCCATTTAAATCTAGCCCCAATCTAAGAACTATGAGTTCTTAGGATGTGGCCCTCTTTAATGCTTAAAGAAGTCACTAAAGATATAGGTGCTATAGAAAAAACAAAACAAAAGAGAATGAAAAAACAACAAACAAAGCCCAAGTAATATACTCATAAAAATTATATCTGTTTGTAATTAATAGATAAAAATTTTACTAGTACATTGCTTAGAACACATGGTAGATAAATGGAATCACAGAATGGAATTTTCCCACTTTTTGCAGTCCATTGTATATTCAATATTTGTAAGTCTTAACATTTACAAAAAGTACAAAACAAGGTGATCTATATTAAACATAATGCCTGTGCTATAAATTGTCATCACAAGGTAATTATTTTACTATTGATTCGAACATTTTCTTCATTCAATACTTTTATTGAAGTTCAAAGTATACATTCTTAAGACAATAAATACCTGGCTGTTTTTTCTTAGTATCACAGAGGTACCATCATCAACCTCAAATTCTCCATAGTCTCTTAGACACCGTACCTGAAAAGAAAATCAGATATTTTATCCAAATTACCTTTTAAAATATGCAGTGATCATAACATGAAGTGGGATTATATAAATGCCTGAACAGTAAAAGTACTGTATTTTATGTGTCTGTTTCCTCCTCTGTGTACTTAGGAACCTTACTATTCCCAGATATTTACTGTGGTCCTAAACCTAAAGATCTCAATTTCCTACGTCACCGGGAAGGGAAAAATAAGCTTTGCAAATGTATACATGGATGGTATTACCAATAAGGAAACCAGGGATTTAGATAAAAGGAGACTACATAGTTGGACGTTTTCCTCTCAAACAATGCACTATATTAATCAGAAGGAATAAAAATGAGGGACATAACAGTGGCAAACAAGAAAGAAAAGAGCATTTTACCTCAACTAGATTGACCAGATCCTTCCCATAATCCATCAGGATAAAAGAACATACATCTAAAAACAAACTGTTTTTCTTTTTAACAATTTATTGGGGCTCATACAATTCTTATCACAGTTCATACATATACATACATCAATTGTATAAAGCACATCTGTACATTCTTTGCCCTAATCATATTTTTCTCTTTTCTTTTTTTTACATTTTATTAGGGACTCATACAACTCTTATCACAATCCATACATATACATACATCAATTGTATAAAGCACATCCATACATTCCCTGCCCCAATCATTCTCAAGGCATTTGCTCTCCACTTAAGCCCCTTGCATCAGGTCCTCTTTTTAATTTTTTCCCCCTCCTCCCCTTTCCCCCCTCCCTCGTGTGCACTTGGTAATTTATACATCGTTATTTTGTCATATCTTGCCCTATCCGGAGTCTCCCTTACCCCCCTTCTCTGCTGTCCCTCTCCCAGGGAAGAGGTCACATGTGGATCCTTGTAATCAGTACCCCCTTTCCAACCCACTCACCCTCCACTCTCCCATCATCGTCCCTCACACCCTTGGTCCTGAAGGTATCACACACCTGGGATTCCCTGTACCTCCAGCCCTCATATGTACCAGTGTACAGCCTCTGCCCTATCAAGCCCTGCAAGGTAGAATTCGGATCATGGTAGTTGGGGGGAGGAAGCATCCAGGATCTGAAGGAAAGTTGTGTTCTTCATCGGTACTACCTCGCACCCTAATTAACCCATCTCCTCTCCTAAACCCCTCTATGAGGGGATCTCCATTGGCCGACACTTGGGCCTTGGGTCTCCACTCTGCACTTCCCCCTTCATTTAATATGGTATATATATATGCATATATACATATACACACATGTACACATACATACACACATATCTTTTTTTTTGCATGATGCCTTATACCTGGTCCCTTGGCACCTCGTGATCGCACTGGCCGGTGTGCTTCTTCCATGTGGGCTTTTTTGCTTCTGAGCTAGATGGCCGCTTTTTCACCTTCAAGCCTTTAAGACCCCAGACACTATCTCTTTTGATAGCCAGGCACCATCAGCTTTCTTCACCACATTTGCTTATGCACCCATTTGTTTTCAGCGATCCTATCATGGAGGTGTGCAGTCAATGATATGATTTTTTGTTCTTTGATGCCTGGTAACTGATCCCTTTGGGACCACTCGATCACACAGCCTGGTGTGTTCTTCCATGTGGACTTTGTTGCTTCTGAGCTAGATGGCCGCTTGTTTATCTTCAAGCCTTTAAGACCCCAGTCACTATCTCTTTTGATAGCCGGGCACCATCAGCTTTCTTCACCACATTTACTTGTTCACCCACTTTGGCTCCAGCCGTTGTGTCGGGAGAGTGAGCATCATAGAGTTCCAATTTAATAAAAGGAGATATTCATGCATTGAGGGAGTGAACAAACTGTTTTTCAAAGGAAATCAAGTCTTCCAATCTCTTGTTTCTCAGGAATACTTAAAAATACATTTAAAAGATTCAGTTTCATGCTCTTTCATTTTGCTTACACAGTAACTTAGCAATCAATTAATTTTCATTTAGTATTTTAATAATAAAACAAAATTTATGGAAGATGGAATGTTAGATTACATTAAGATGCTTGAAATTAAAGTGCCAACATCCAATCATTTTTGACCTATAAAATGTAAGCTTAATATAGTTCAGCTCACACATCACTATTACCTTAAAACTGTGAATCAAAGTTTGTTGCAGAGAGGGCACTATAAGCATTTCCATACTCCTGTCCCTCTATAGCAGTGTTTCCCAAAGTGGGGATACTGCAATGATCCAGGAGGAGTACAAAGCAGATAGCTACACTTTATCCTGCAGTATAGGCTATTGTATAAAAGTTTTTAATTTTACACACACACACACACACACACACACACACACACCCCATAGTGAATGAAGGGGTAAGTGCAGTGTGGAGACTCAAAACCCATTTGTCGGCCACTGGAGATCCCCTCATAGAGGGGTTTAGGAGAGGAGATGGGTCAGTCAGGGTGCGATGCAGTACCGATGAAGAACACAGCTTTCTCCCAGATCCTGGATGCTTCCTCCCCCAACTACCATGATCCGAATTCTACCTTGCAGGACTGGATAGGGCAGAGGTTGTACACTGGTGCATATGGGAGCTGGAGGCACAGGGAATCCAGGGTGGATGATAACTTCAGGACCAATGGTATGAGGGGCAATGCTGGGAGAGTGGAGGGTGAGTGGGTTGGAAAGGGGGAACTGATTACAAGGATCCACATGTGACCTCCTCCCTGGGAGATGGACGGCAGAGAAAGGGAGGAAGGGAGCCTCCGGATGGGGAAAGATATGACAAAATAACAATCTATAAATTATCAAGGGCTCATGAGGGAGGGGGGGCAAGGGAGGGAGGGGGGAAAAAAGAGGACCTAATGCAAAGGGCTTAAGTGGAGAGCAAATGCTTTCAAAATGATTAGGGCAAAGAATGTAGGAATGTGCTTTACACAATTGATGTATGTATATGTGTGGATTGTGATAAGAATTGTATGAGCCCCTAATAAAATGTAAAAAAATGATTAGGGCAAAGAATGTACAGATGTGCTTTATACAATTGATGTATGTATATATATATGGATTGTGATAAGAGTTCTATGAGCCCCTAATAAAACAATTAGGAAAAAAAACAGGCCCAAAGAACAAAAGAAAACTGGGTTAGCAATATATATACATAAATTAAAATATCTATAAAGAGATTCTATCACCGCAGTCTAGTTGATTCTAACTCACAATGACCCTATATTGGTTTTCCAAGGCTGTAAATCCTTACAGAAACTAATAGTCTCATCTTTCTCCTGAGCAACAGTTGGTAAATTTGAACCTTAAGAAACTCAGAACCCTGGTGGTACAGCAGTTAATCACTGGGTTGCAATCTGCATGGTCGACAGTTCAAAACTACCAGTACCAGTAGGAGAAAGCCTGGGCTTTCTACTCAGAAACCCATAGGGGATCCCTAGGAATCAGCATTGACTCAATACCAGAGAGTTTGGTTCTGGAACCTTATGGTTAGCAGTCCAATCAATGCCTATCCTACAATGCCAGCAGGGATCCTAAGAAAGAGATGAAGAGATGTAGTCAATGTATAAGGCCCATCTAGCCATAATCTCTTATGCATTGTATTATCAATTCTAGCCTATATGGCTATGGTTAAAATCCCATTTTGGAGGGATGGTTATGTGGAAAAGCCATCTCAGAAGCAGGAACACAGAGAAATGCTGGACCATCATGGTGTAAGAGGCCCTAGTGGGACATACTTGAGATCTTTGTCTGAAGTGGTAGAGACTGAGATGGAGGCATCAAAGGCTGCAGCACAGAGACCATGGGACAGAACAGAGGAACTAGGCCAAGACCAGAGGCTGAGGCAAGGCGTCCATGACATAAAACAGAGGAGCAATACTGAGACTATGATACTTTGAGGCAGAGCAGTGGGCTGCCTTTCTGGCCCAAAGAGGCAAAGGGACTATGTGACTGAGAGGCTAAGGACTAAAGACTGACATGACTGCTGGATGACAGGAGAGGTACACTTACTGTTTCCTGATGCTGACTTGTGGTAACTAGTTACCTTCCTTAATAAGCCCACTAAATTGTGAATATTGTCTGTGAGTTCTGTGAGGCCAACTGGGACCGATAATTGAACCCGACAGAAAGGCAGTGTGTGAGGGAGGAGTGGGTGGTGTCAGAATAGATATTGAAGGATGAAGGATGGAGGCATGTCTGAACTCTGCCTCATGGAAACAGTGAAGCCAGAGAAAGTCAAATACGGCCCTCTGATATGTCTTCCTACATTTAAAGAAGCCAATCCAATTACTAGCACTAACAAATAAGAGAAACAACGTTACTGGATAACTCAACAGGATATTTGAGTTGGCAGAAGAACAGAACAGCTTATTGAGTCTGAGGAACAAAAGTAAAGAAACATGATCCCAAGGAACACCATCAAGCAAATCAATGCAAATATTATGGAAGTCCCAGAAGAGGGCAAAGGGTAACTAAATAAAACTTAATAGACAACAGCAGAACATTACCAAAACTTGACAAAGGACAAGAATGTACATATCAATGACACTTAAGAATTTCCAAATCAGAAGAAAGCCTGAGAGATCCACACCAAAATATCTTATCATCAAACTCTTTAAAAAAAAGATAAAATCTTGACAATATCAAATAAAATGAAGTACCAATTTACATATATAGAAACCCTGGAAACCAGGAGGTAATAGAGTCACATATTTAAAATAATGAAAGAAATGAACAGCCATCCAAGATTCCTATAGCCAGCAAAACTTTCCTTTATAAATGAGGATAAAATTCAAGAAAACAAATAAAACCTGAGGGAATGTTGAGACATTCCTTTAGATTGAAATACAAGGATAGTAGATTGCAAGATGAAGCAATATAGAGAAAAAGGTGTTAGGTTCCTGGATTCAGGTACCTGAAAGAATTCACACAGCAGAAGCAGGTTTGTAATCCAAGTGATTTTATGGGGAAAAGGGAAGTTTCAGGTATTACAGCCTCAAAAAATACACATTGTTTTAAGAAAGCATACAAGGATCCGCAGAACTGCACATGGGTTCACTGCTGAATGGGGAAAAAACACATAGAAAGAACAGGAACACATAACCCAGCACATGGAACCAGGAAATCCCAGGGGCCAAAAGGGCTCCCACCCCCCACTTGTGGAGAATGCTGGAATGGAAGGAAGTCAAGGCAGGGTCTTTATTCCCTCCTCTCCACAACGGCTGGGGGAAGCATGGTTGAAGGTATTGGTTGGTTCCACTGGCTTGAGTTTAGGCCCACCTGTGTGAGGTAATGTAACTGAGCCTAATCTGTGTGCCCTGGTGGACCTCCCCTCGGGGCGGAGGGAGCTCTTGTCTGAGCATGCTCAGTTTGATTGTTCTAAAATTTAATGGATGCCTGATTTCTTCCAATCCTTTTGCTTTAGCCTTATGCAGTTACTGCGGAGACAACCCCCTTGTGGTGCTTATGTAATCTGATGTCAATTTGGGACTTGAGAGGATTAAGAGTGAAGTGGTGGAGTCTAGTTGGTCAATCAGGGTAGCCAGTGAGGCCTCTGTGTGGGCATTGCCTTCGCCTGAGAATTCTGGGAACTCCAGTATTTCCTCCTTAAACAGGAGACGCTTCTCTCTCTCAGCTCACTTCCTTGGAGATGCTCTACTGGCAAGACACATGGCACTACGTCCTGGTAGCTGGGAAAGCCACACGGACCTACCCTGATGCAACAGACCTCTGGAGCCAGAGAAGCTACATAGAGAACCCTGCCAGCGCTGAGATGTTTACAATGCTACTGGATCCCAAAACTTTCTACTCGCTGGTTCAAGATCGTCCTGCAATCGGAGTCATTGCATGTTTCGTGAGTCTGACGAGGCCTTTACAGATTGGTATCAGACATATGGGCTAATATTGGGCTCACGGACTTGACCTGGACTGGGCTGGGACGTTTTCGCAATATTCAGTTGTTCTTCTATATAAACCTCTTTCTTATAAACATGAGTTTCTATGAATTTGTTTCTCTTGTCTACCCAGACTAACACTCCCCCTTTATGGCCCCTATTCTGGCTACCTAACATATTTAGCCAACACCTAAGTTGAATGCAAACATTTTTCTTTGGTCTTCTTTATTCAATATTCAAAAGTATACAAAAGAGGATAATAAAGATGGTTCAAAATCCAAAAATTAACTAAGCGCCAAAGTACGTGGTACTACTGGAAGAAATGAGGAGCAAAGAGAGGATAACCCACTTAACAAGTAACAAAATGACAACTATATGACAGGGACTTCAAGTGTGTGCAAATATGGAATTTAAAAACTGAAAAAAGTCCCAGAAACATTTGAAGCTCCTTGGTAAGTACTTCCTTAGTGGTAGTAACTTTCAATATGAAAGTATTAAAATGTCCAGTGTAAAAGCAGAGACCTTGTGATATGCATATGATACAACTTTGCTTATGGAAAGCTAAGAGGATTCAACACATTAATGAAGAACTGAGACTAAAGCTTTCTGTAGGGATTATGGCTCGATGAAAAAAAAAAGCCTCATGCTCGGGCCAATAAACACAATGATAAAAAGAGAAAAAAATAAATTGACACGGATTTCATTTATTTCAATGCATAATCAACATTCATGGAATTAGTGAAGAAATCAAGCCATGAGATAAATGCTGCAAAAGACTTCTTT
Source organism: Tenrec ecaudatus (assembly GCF_050624435.1). Lineage (NCBI taxonomy): Eukaryota > Metazoa > Chordata > Mammalia > Afrosoricida > Tenrecidae > Tenrec > Tenrec ecaudatus. The sequence continues at coordinate 90,754 of NW_027459686.1, read as the reverse complement.
AAAGTGTTAAAGAGCAGCAGAGTCAGCAAAATGACTGTCAGACAACAAACTCGGACAACTCTCAGCAATTATAGAGAAGGTCCACTAGGAGCGATATCCTAAACTTCATGGAAGAGAATCTCAATATGAAGTACATCCAAGCTTCTTAAACTGAGAGAGCAGTAGCAACTACTAACAGATTCCCCTCTTTGTTATAGGCTGTCCACACGCTGGGGAAGCTTCCCTCCTGCCTGGCATAGCCAATTTTTTCTGGTCCCTGAGCTACCCAGCTGACCAAGCCTCTTGGCTTGCTGTCCTCTGGTGAAGAACAGCTTTGCAGAGTCAGCTTGGTGCAGACAGTCACTAGCCAAGCTTAACTTTTGCTTTGTTCTACAGTTCCACCAGCCCTTGCTCAACATTCCTCACCTTGCCACCCCCAAGCAGGAAATGTGTTAGCAAAACAACACAATTAGGGGGCAAGGGGGAAAGAGAAGCCTAGCACTTCCCGCACCAATCTCAAAGTAGACTTGAGAGGTTTAATTTAAACCCCCCCATTGGGTGAGAAATCCACACACCTGGCCTCTAGACCTGGCAGGAACCCCATCTTATCCCTCAAGGGGTGGAGTCAAGGGACAGAGTTTTTGTGGGTTTTGAACTGCGGACCATGCTGATCGCAACCCAATGTGTAACCACTGTACCACCAGGGGTCCTTTTATCTCAGTAAAACTATGAAAACTAGTCCTCGGTTTATCTGACCCCAGCCATGCTATTTTTTAATCACCTAATATGTATATGAAAGGTGAACAATGAATAAGACAGAGGTGAATTGATAACTATGAATTATGATATCGCAGAAAAGCACTGACAAAACATCAACAGCCAGAAGAGCAAACAAAGCTATGCTGGAAGAGCTACAGCGGGAGTGCCCCTTAAAGAGGCCGACTCCGTGTATATGTCATCTGGATGGCAAGTCCCTGGATGGTCAAAAAGAGGAAGCCTCTCAGTGGTATACATTGACACCATGACTGCAATAATGGGCTCAAACAGCAATGTTTGAGAAGAGGGTGCGGGGCAAGGCAGTGTTTCATTCTGTTGTACATCTAGTTACTATGAATAGGACTTGGTGGCACCTAACAAAACTATATTCATATCTCCTTCTTACATAATAGGAGCATAATCCACACATTCAATAAAATCCATTCTCAAGAGGTAAAACTTACTTCAATATATAAGCTTTTGGGAGGCTTCATATCCTGTGTTATGTCCAAACCTTCATTTCCTCCCAATGACCTCATGTAAGTAGCAAGGGACTTCTTATAACAATTGAACCATTCTATCTGAAAACAGAAAAATGGTCTTTTTACCAAGTGACAAAGAAAAGAAGCTTGCCAACATTGTGTAATCGTGACTTCAAACAGCACATACGCCCATGTAGATCATGAGTGTGGCATTCCTGTATTTATATAGCGAACATTAATGGTTGTCTTCTACGAGTCAGGAACTGTCTGTGCACTTAGGATGGAGCATTCAACCAAAACAGACAAAATTCTTGTTATCACATAGCTTACAAACCAGTAGACCTAAGCACAGATCTAAAAAAACCATTCAACCAGAAACAACACTACGAAAAACACATGATTCAGTTATGGTCGCTTTAAATACTGCACGGACTCTTTTTATAAGAATGGAACAACATGCTTGAGCAGACAATGCAAATGTCCCCAAAGAGAAGGAAGGACAAGCAAAATGAGGAGTGCACACAATAGAAGATAGTGAGGCTTACTTTGGAATTCAGTTCTAAGTTGTATCTGACAAGGGTAAACCTTTATCACATGTAAAGTGGCGCAAGAGGTCACATTATTTTACGACTGCATTTGTAGGAAAGTCAGTCATCGGAATTCTATAAATGTAAAAAAGTAGATTAAGAGTTGCCAAAGGGCTGGGGGAAGGAAATAATAATAAAAGGCATTTGTTATTTTTTAAAGTCTATTATGGTTAGGGTGAAAGTTTACAGAGAAAACTCATGTTTTATACGATAATTTATATATATTTTGTTTTGTGACATTAGTTGCAATCTCCTCAGAATCTTATTTATGTATAATTACAGAAAGGTAGGCAAAACAAAGATGTACAGGTTAATGACATTATTAAGAAACAGCCTGGTCAAGGAGTAACACATCCTCAGCCCCAAAATGGAGACTTATCATTTTGTTCCATTCTGAAAATTTTACATTATCACCCAAGAATGCATCCCTAAAACACTAGTTTAGTGCTGTTCATTATTTGTACTTTAAATAGATCCACACAGTATTTATTATTTTGTGACAAATTTCTTTCACTAAACATATTTTGGATTTCTGAAATTCTACTTTAAAGTGATGAAGAGCAAGGATGTCACACTTTGAGGACTGAGCAATGCCATGGGATTTTCCATTGACCTTAGCCATGGGATTTTCCATTGCCTCATAAGCATATGAAAGTTGGACAACAATTAATAAAGACCAAAGAATAGATGCCTTTGAATTAGCATGTTGGCAAAGAACACCGAAAGTACCATGGACTGCTAACTGAACAAACAAATCTGTCTCGGGAGATCACAGCCAGACTGATCCTTAGAGATGAGTATGGCAAGACTTGTCTCACAAGTTTTGGGCATGTTTTCAGGAGACCAGTCCTTAGAAAACGACACAATACTTGGTACAGTGCAAAGTCAGTGGGAAAAACAAAAACAACTCAAGGAGATGAATTGATACGGTAACTCAACAATGGGTTCAAACATAACAATTGTGAGGATGCAGAGTCCAGTAGTACTTCATGCTGATCTAGACAGGGCCACTGTGAGGCGGAACTGACGAGAAGGCACCCACCACTACTATGTTGGTTAGTATTGGGTTATGTGTTGGCTAAAGCCAAGGTCAACAGTTTGACTCAACCAGTTACACCTAGGGAGAAAGGGGATTTCTGCTCCTATAAAGAAATACAGCTTCAGAAACCTAAAGAGCCAGTTCTACTTTGCTCATCCTTAAGGATTGTTAAAAGTCAATGGCAGTGGGTGTTTTACACAATTAATGTATGTATGTATGGATTGTGATAATAGTTGTATGAGCCCCAATAAAATGATTTTTAAAAAAGAAATTATGACATAAGATTATCTCTCTCTAAAGTGTCTTGGAGTCTCTAACTTGTAAACTACTATTTGTCTACCTTCATGGAAAAAAATAATACACTAATCTTTGTTAAAGATGGCATCACCTATCCCTTATCGGTGAGTTCAAAGTGAAATGTTCACATATAGAAACTGAATTTCGGTTTATGCTCTGAGAAGGAAAAGGCAGAGGCAGTGATTCTCTCCATAGACTAGACCTTGTAGAGACTCTATTAACACCGAATTTGGACCCCAGCTATAAGGGATTTCCATTGAACTCAAGGTCAAAATGAAGTCTAAAGTATGGAAATCTAATCTCAAGACTAACATTATAATTGTTAATTATAATTTTCTGGTTCTAAAATCAGCATCTTGAAGTCTTACTTGTGTGCCTTGTCATGACTACCTTGTACTAAACTAAAAAAGTTTATGCACGACAAGTTCATGTATTTATGTTTAAAATAAAATCCTCATCTATTGGTTACTTAAATTTTAAGATAAAATCCTACAAGAACTATTACTCTTAAACACTCTATGTTTTTAAAAAAATACTATAGCTATTGTTATTAGAGAAAGAACATGTTCTGTTCATTTCACCATAATAAAGAGGCACCCCTCAAGTCCACTTAATGTAAGATTCCGGCACAAAGACCATGGAAAAAGAACCTGAAAAATTAACTGGTAACGTAATTATTTAGTAGTTCCCTCAAGAAGCTGAGGTACTTTGTTTCTTTCTCCAGAACATGAACAGAATAAAAATAAAGCATGGAAATGTACTTAGCAATCCAAGATCAGAGGAGGCAATGGTATTAGAGATTAAAACCTGAGCAGACTGCGGATGACAGTGGAAGCCCAAACTCCATTTGCACAGTTCCCACACAGATTAAGCCTCCAGTGAATCTCCTTAGACCATGAACAAAGAATGGAAATAGTCTTGTTATACACTGAGTGCATTGGAAAGTAGATTAACAAAGATAATTTTTAACGTTATTGTTTTTCTCTCTTTTGGTCCCTTTTAAATTTGTTCTAGTTTTTATATTTTCTTTTGGATTGAGGGCTGTTTTTTTTGCATATGATTTTCTTTCTTTTTTTTTTGGAGTTTTCAGTGGTTTCTTGAGCATTCAATATTTTGCCATGATGACTTAGGATAGTTAGGTGTTTTTTTTATTTTGTGTTTTACATTTTATTAGGGGCTCATACAACTCTTATCACAATCCATACGCATATGATTTTCTTTAAATAAAATCTAGGATAGGACTTAGTTACTGTGAAGACTATAAATGGATTAAGTTTCTTTGGGTTAGGACAGGGCAGGCTGGGGCAAATGGTGAGTTTAAGACTGAAGAAAATGTTCTAAAATTGATGGGGATCATAACTGCACAGCTCTTTTTAATATATTTAAACCACTGGGTTGTGTGGTATATGAATTATGTCAATTAAACTCAAGTTAAATTTTTTAAATGCAGTTAGCAAGTAAATTGTTTATAAAACTCATGGCAAATTTACTGAATACATGCCGTGGCAATTACATTATATCCTGTCAGCCTGTCAATAAAATTGCAGCTTGATGACCTCATTTTGAGGCATGACAGAAATAAGTAGCTCAATGGAGATCAAACCCAGTCTCTCTGCCTTCCTTTTCTGCGCTGAGACAGTCAGAGAGCTGGAGGAGACCCGTGCCAACACTGAAATGCATACACTGCCACTGGATCCACAAGACCTTCTACCCACTGGCCTGCGATATTCCTGCATTTGGCATCATTACATATACTGTGAATCTAAAGAGGAATTTATCGACTAGTACCGAACATATAGGCTAATATCGGACTTATGAACTTGATCTGAACTGGGCTGAGATGTTTTCTCAATATATAATTGCTCTTTTATATAAAGTTCTTATACACATGAGTGTATGACTGTTCCTCTAGTCAACCCAGACTAACACTTTCTTTCATAAGTGATATACTATACCAAACTCACACAATAACAGCATTGATCACATTCCGTTCTATGCTATGTTCCAAATGGGCAGCCTTAATCATCCTGTAACAACCCTGTTAATACAGCAGTTCTCAACCTGTGGGTTACGACCTCTTTTGGGGTCAAAGGACCCTTTCACAGGAGTCACTTAAGACCATTGGAAAACATGTATTTCCAATGGTCTTAGGAACCAAGTCACTGCTCCTCTATCCATCTCCAGGAGGGTCTGCCCACATATGAGTACGCAGCGTAATGACATAATCAGACAACCCCATCACATTCAACTTGTACAAATAAAGGTGGATGTGACAGGGTTGGCACCACAATGTGTTTATGTGGACAAGTCACACATGCGTAGAGAGCAGCTGCTGTGTTAAAAGCAGCTACTGTGTTAAAAGCAGCGACAGTGTTAAAAGCAGCAGTATTGGTGGTAAATGACACTTCATGAATTATTATTTCTGGGTAAAATCATAAACTACTGCAAAAAATCGATATCTGTACCATGGGAACTTTATCTGGATGCTGATTGGTCTTTTTATATTCAGCTGTGGTTGATGTGAATACTGCTCCTTGTGATAGTAACAGGTATGTAAAAACACAACATAGAGAATGTTAAATCATAGGAAATTTTAATAAACTGTATTGACTAAATTGTGCCATGTATCATCTTTAGTACTATTTTTTTTAATAAGAAATTTAAACAAGACGCTTGACTTGAAGGGAAAACTATCTAGGCTTCATTGAGAGTAATTTATGCCTACTTAAAGACAGATTGCCCTACATGTAATAGCTACATACAAAAATGTTATAAAAGTGTCCTTGGTTTTACAATGATAAATGAAAAACATAAAAATTCTTCAATCGAACAAGGCATGCAAGGATTTTTTTCATGTCATTTTTTTTGTTTTTGTTAAACAGTGAGAGCAAAATAACCTACTGAAATACAAAGAGAGAAGCTGAATGAGCAAGCCACTGATGGAGAAGGGGAGCTATCACAGAACCAGTGTTTTTCCCATCCCATCTCCACCTGATGTCGATCAAAACATACCATTGGTGATTTAGTAAACGAATAAATAAACAAAGGGAAATATTTAATATGCTTGTGTACATGCACCAGTTACTTTGTGTACAATAAAGGAATGAGGAAGGGGAAATGAAATAAAGAGAAAACTATACTGTAGTTGTCAGGAGGTGGTGGAATCAAACTGTGGTTTTCTAATCGAGAATGGATTCTTGGTCGGCTGGAAGAGAGTTCTGGAGGAAAGGAGCAGGCTCCCTTAGAAGATGCCTCCTGTCTGCTGCTGGAACACATCAATTGTATCTTCATCCTCCATTTCCAACTGTGCAGGTGTGTCTGTTTCATTGATTGGCTGTCTGTCGAATCAAATCAGATCTGACTCATTGACAAACCCTGTTCACAATAGGCTTCCATTAGCTTACTACGTGGGTGTGCCTCTGAATCTTAAACTGCACCACAGAACCATCCTGCCCTACCACCTTCAAGTTAATCTGATCATTGTTCTCAGTCTTGACTCCTCCCTTGAGTTTTTTGTTGGCCAGGGTGAATGCTGAAGTCTTCTCAAAAGAGGTACCAGGTCCGCACCAAACGAGCACACAGGCAGCTGCAGGAACAGCAGGAGGAGTTGGCAGTGGTGGAGGAGGGAGAGCCATCTTTTGTATTATTAAAGCTATGGTTATATATTATTTTCATTAGCCAACCATCCCATGACAATGGATCATGTAGAAGAACGTTAAGAAAAGATAGTGAGGATTTATTTATGTTATGGTTTTACTTCAATGACAGCAGGAACTGAGAAACTACAATGTCTTACTTGTTGTGAAGTTCTATTAGTTGAATCTATGAAGCTGAACAAACTAATATGCCATTTTGATAGCAAATATCCGAGCTTTGCTGGCAAGGATACCAACTATTTTAAAAGCAAAGCTGATGATAAACTCAAGAAAGCCAGACTTGACACTGGTGGCAAGTACCACAAACAAAACGTAGCAGTCATTGAAGTTTCATATTTGGTGGCACTCAGAATCACCAGCGCTATGAAACCCTACACCATTGCTGAGGATTCACTGTTGCCAGGGGCCAGTAAATTGTTCGAGTTATGATCAGAGATGAATTTGTTACAAAATTGGGCTAGGATCATGGGCAAATCGTTATCTCACCTAAGCTCCATCTGGTCTGGAAACGCAGTAGCTTGTACTGTGACCTGGGTCAGCCTGGGGCTGTGCAGGGCATCCTCAGCCCAGCTCAACTCCTCCCAGAACGCCCTTGCAGTTGTAGGGAGCCCCTGGCTTGGGAAAGTGACCCTGCTAAGTGGGCTTTGTGACCAGGCTCCCTGATCCACCGACCCAGGTTTGCCTCCTCCACAGGCTGCAGACAGCAGGGGCTGCCCTTGGTTTCCTGAACCCGGGTCCTCTCCAGAGACAGTGTGGGCAGGACCTGGAGGGTGTGGAAGTGAGTCGTGCTGGGAAAGTGGATGGAGGAACGGAGGGTAGGGTAGATGCTGGGTGGGCTGAGGGGGCAGGAGATGCCCTGCAGAGTTCTAGAACCAGGGCTGAGGGATTTGGGAGCTGTTGGGGCCAGCTGGCCCTTTCGTGAGTTTTAGGAGCTGCCTGAATTCCATCCACATTGACCCTCTCCAGCCCCACCTTTGGCACATGCTGGAAGAGAAGTTCAAGGTCTTCCGGGAGAAAGGGCAGAGTGTGGGGCTGCCAGGGTGCAGGCCCTGAGGGAGCTGTCAGGTGCCCTGGAACTCGCCTACCCAGCTCCATGGCCCAGAGTCAAGTCCACAGGAGCGGCGTTGAGGCCACATGGGTGAGGCTGGACAAGGCAATGAAAGCCCGCACAGAGGTGGGTGCCCAGAGGGACAGGCCAGTGACAGCCAAGGGGTTCGGGACACAGGGGCCTACCCCAGATGTGTGTGCATGTGTGTGCGTGTGTGTGTGCTCATGTGTAGGGGTGGGCATGTGGGTGTGTGCATGCATACTTCTGTGTGTATTCTCGTGTGCACATGTTTGTATGAAGGGGCATGGCTGACTCCAGCTCCCAGCATCAATCAGCCTTCCCCGTCTAACCACGCTCCTTCCTGCCCCCAGTTTGGAGTCGTTCAGCGCAGGTCACTCCTTGTGGCAGGACCACGAAGTGGGCTCTCCCAATGCTCCCTGAGCACGGGCCGCAGTTTCGTTGGGGGCACAGGCCCTGCTGGTCTTCTTGCTGACCGCCACTCTTAGAGCTCCCTGCCGCCCCTCCCCACACCCTCCTTTCGCGGGATCTGGTGTCTCAGTGCACTGAGCACCTGACAGGTCCTGCAACCGAAATCCTGGGGCTGGGTGGCCCCGGGGCCAGCCCTCTCCTCACTGACTTTTGGAGGTGCTACAGGCAGACCCCCTGACAGGCAGCCCACTCGCTCCCTGAGCCGCCGTCCTCATGTGCTCAGGGCTCCCCATCTTTTTGCCTTCCACCCAACATGCGTGTCAAGACCCTTGCCTCCCTCGGGCCCTGCCTGTGGCCCCCGGGCCTCATCAGGAACCTGCTGTGATCAGAGGAAACCATCCATCTTCTAACTACCGAAGGGCCAGAAGGCGCGAATGTTCAGTGATGATAATAGGTAAAGGTCACGGTAAAGTCACAGAGGACAGGAAAGACAGGGGCGAGAGAATACAATACAGAGTCAGACATGTTTTATTAGGCATGCTCACTTCAGCTCCTTTGATGGACCACGTGGAACTGGGAGAAGTGGAACCTTTGCTATCTTGGGACGTGTATAGGGAGCCTGGAGACACACCTCTTCAGTAGTGACATGGTCACAAGGTGGGCGGTATCTATCGTAAGGCCCCTGTACTTGAGCTCACCAAGGTGAGGAAAGCTAATACCTGCATTGGGGGAGGCTACAAGGGGGGCTGGGTGTCACGGTGGGAAGAGAGGGCAAAAGGATCATATCTGCTTCTACACAGAGATACAATCAGCCATGTGCTCACATTATGGCAGCCTAGCTGTTAACGGAGAATCCGTGGGAATGATTTTTAAAGCAGGATAATGTACTTGGACTTTACCTCTAACTTACCAAAGTAGAGGCTTTCCTACCGTGGAATACCAGCTTTCCAGATTCTCCCTGTGATAAGTTAGGGAATAGAGTCTTCGTCCTATTTCCCTCCGTGTTAAAGCCCCACAAATCCCCAAGCCACAGTCTTTGCTCAAAAGGAGGTGGCCCTGTTCTCAGGGAGAAAGTTGCTGGCCCTCCTTCCCGCTGTGCCCTCGACTTCCACAAGGCGGCGCTCGAGCTGTGGGGCCACATGCAGAAGGTGGTCCTGGTGGAGGGTGCTGTCCTTGGCCACGACCTGGTGTCTGTGGAGGTCCTGCAGCGCCAGCACTGCCTCCTGCAGGGGAGGGCCCCAGTCCCTCCCCCCCGCAAGAACCCCTCTTCTGTACGCAATGGATGGATGAGGAACCCTCACCCCCAGCTGACCCCAGGCAGGACTGCAGCCCGCCCCTTCCCCCTCTGGGATGGGGGGTGACGGGCCTGGGCTTGACCTAGGCTGGGGTACAGCCAGGATGGCCTGCAAAGTCCTGGGTGGAGGAGCATTCAGCCTGCTCTCTGCCAGCTGCAGAGGGAGCTGGTGGCTGTGGACGAGGTGGTGGTTCAGATGGGGATGGAGGCCATCCAGGTACACCCTGCGGTCAAGGAGGGCCTGGCCGGGCAGCTGGCTGAGGTGCTGGAGGCCTGGGCCACCTGAACATGAAGGCCTGGGAGAAGGGCCAGCAGCTGGAGTGGGTAGCCCATGGTCACACCTTCCTCAGGCACTGCCAGGAACTGCTGTATGTGCCACCCCACCTGGATGGGGGCTCGCTCTGTTCCATGCGGGTGGGGGCACCCAGCTCTTCCCTGCCTCCTCCCTGTTCTGCCCTCTGGCCCTGAGACCTGTTCCCATGCCCTGTCCCCTACCCAGTACTCGGGCTCAAGAGAAGCAGGCGCTAGTCTATATCCTCAGAAGGGCCAGCTGGGGGCCAAGGAGACACTGGGGCAGGAGCTCTGCCTGAGAGCCCAGGCAGTGCGGCCGGCGGGGTAGCAGCTGCTGGACACCAGCCACGTCATGGCCCCAGAGTTGTGCGCGCTGAGGGCTAGGGCCAGGGTGGTGCGTGGCCAGAGCTCCCTTTCCTGCTGCTCCCTGCTCCACGGTAACCCAGCCCTGTCCCACCCAGGCGACACCCTGCGCCCCTCCCAACAGCCCTCTGCCCCCCAGGTCACAGTGTCTCCGGGAGCTGGACAGGCAGCTGCAGGAGCTCAGGACGGCCTGGGCCCTTCACCAGGAGCACTGCCAGGTGAGCCAGGACTAGGAGGAGCTGCGTGGAATGCTGGGTCAGGCCGAGGTCTGGCTGGCCTCCTGAGAGGACCTCCTGCTAGACCCTGACTGTGGAGTGAGCAGGGATCCGCCCCTTAGAGGGCCACATGCCTGGCACCAGGACTTGGAAAGGCAGCTGGCGGCCCATGAGGAGAAGCTCACCCAGCTCCAAATGTAGGTGAGGGTGTGGAGGGCGGGACTGAGTAGGGGTCGAGGGGCCTCCACCTGTGGTGGGGTCTCCAGAGCATTGATCTACCCTGAGGGGCACCCCTTCGGGAAAACAGCCACAGGGTCCTGTCCTCCATGGGCAGTCTGGCTCTGTGGGGTCCATCACAGCTTCTTCTGCCCAACTGCTCCCTCCCCTCCTCTTCCTGGTTTCGCCCTCTGAGAGCTGTCCCCAGAGCAAGCCCTGTGGGACACACAGGGTCAGTATGGGTGGAAACCAATCAATAATCTCATGGGTGCAGAGCACACTCTGAGGAACACAGGGGAGGTGACACTAGCTACAGAGAATCTGAGTGGAGCAAGGGTTTGTAATCCTTGTGTAGGCTGGGGGTGGGGCTGATAGGGGGGGATTGATACCACAGGATCCTGTGGGACTGAAAGTGAGGACCTGAGGGTGGACGGGCAGAGGGAGTGCCCCATCCTCTGAGGCAGGAAGGTGGTCAGCTAGGGTGAGTACGGAGGAAGATGATCAGGGGCTGCTGCAGTCACGCAAATGTCACGTAAGAATCTCACTTTAGTATAAAATGTTTGTCTCCATTGCAAAGCCACCTCTAGCAACTAGGATCCCCTCTCTCCCCATCTGGAGTTGACGAGTGAAGAAAATAGAAAACTGAAGTAAAGCAGTCCACAGGACTAACGGACCACCAACACCACAGCCCTCCATCCTTGTCCTGGAGACCAGGAGAGTTAGATGGTGCCCAGCCACCGCCTCAAACTGCTCTGGTTGAGCTCAAACTGGCAACTTGTGCACAGCTTGAAAGCCAATGGAAGGTGACTTCATGAAGAGAGGGCATTACAAGTTTGACAGGGACTGCTGGAACCCCAAGACCAGGGCCCTTCAAATTCAAAACAGAGCCCAGCTCCGGGAATCACCCCTGCCCAAGCAACAGTCGAGCTGATAAAGTGAACGCATGGCACCTGTGAGGCAAGTGCTTCCCAGAGCAAAGGGGAGCATTTGCCCTCAAAGTTCAGGAGGGAGGGAGGGGCCAGGGAGAAGGCAAGAAGAGTGCTGTGTTATATTATGAGGGCTGCAAACAAAATGTGTATAAATTGTTAAACTGCTCTGCATGTTTCCACTTAAAACAAAACCCTCTATATTAAAATTCATATATATATATGCATTATATGTGTGTATATATATATATATTAGTCAAACCCAAGGTCAGAAAAAGGCATGCCTTGGGCTGCTGCTCATGGCAAGGTCAGTGGTCTGAAACCCATCACAAAGACGCGGCTCGGCTGTCTGCTCCCGTAGTGACAGCCTCAGTGACACAGGGGCCGTCGTGTGCTGTCCTACAGGGCCTCGATGATAGAAATCGACTCGATGGCAATGATTTGAGTGCTTTGAAGGTCAGAAACTGTAGACAGTGATCTATAAACGTCCTTCTCTCCTGTAAGGTGTCTGTAACACAATCAAAGGAAAACAATCGGTCTGCTCTCCAGATCTTCAATGGGACCATTTCCAGGGAGCCTGGTCATACCCTGCCAGACTGTGCCTTCTCAGATCCGCTGGCACTGATAGGAAGATTGTGGGTCCTGCAGGGGTGGGGGACTCTCCAGTCTGCTCCCCAGCAATAGAGGCACTAGGCCAAGACTGGAAGAGCCCCGGCAGGGGAGAGTGGGGAGGTTGAGGCAGTCACTGTGCCCTGCTTCTGACACTCTTCATATGGCTGCTATGGTCACCCTTGACCTCAGGGAAGGCCAAGGGTCACCAGGGCAGAAAACACTTCCTTTTTATGGTGAGGGCCATATCGGGTCTCAACTTCACTGCTAATTAGCTGTGGTCTCTAGCAAGTAACCCAGGCTCTCGGTGCACCCAGTTTCCCCAGTGCTATCTGGAGTCCCAAGAAGAGCCAGGTACAGCCAGGCTGCTTGCAGCTGGGCCAGAACCAGCAGCTGCCTTCACCGTGCCCTGAAGCCAGAAGCCCAGAACTCAAAGGCTGAGCTTTGCTGAAGGTCGTCTGACATGGCCTCTCAGCTTAAGTAAGGGGTCCCAAGCTACAGGCTGCACAAGTTGCTCCCTGGAACACGTGGCCCGGGCCCCCAATGTGGGCACACAGAAAGCAAGTTCACCTCTCAGGGGTTTGGCAGAGCCGCAGCACAGCAAGGGTCTCCCTGGAAGCCCTTCCAGCCCATGCCCAGCACCTCCCCCAAACTCACCCCTGCTCCAGGCTGCTGGTACTCACTGTAGGTCCTGTCACCACTGCTGGGCCCTGGGGGCAGTGCTGGGCCGCCACTCCAGCAGGCTCTCCGCTAGTGGGGCAGGCTGCCCCCTGGTGGCCACCCATCTTCACTTGGTGCTGAAACATTGCAAACTTGGTTAAGAGGAGCTGAGAAGAGAGGAGAAGGGTTCCAGGGGGCCCTGGCTGGTGTGGTTGTGAGACACCTCAGTGAGTGACTGGGCAGGGCAAGACTGGACAGCCACAGAACTTGCCCCTCTACGCAGAGAGGGGAATAGGAAGCCACAGCTGTCCTCAGTCCAGACTGATGTTCCCCATCAGCCCCTTGTGCATGCAGCCCCCCCTCCACCACCCGTCTTCCTTCGGCTCCTGGGCACCTTCCTTGCCCCTAGCCCCTTCCTCACTAGGGTGTGCTCATAGTCCTCTCTCCTCTGGCCACCAGCTGCTGGCTGCTCAGCCAGCTCTGCAAGTCCTCGGCTTCCCTCAGGAAGCCCTGCAGTGCCAGCATCCTCTTCAGATCCTGGCCCCTGTGGTGACAGCTGAGTCCCCCAACAGTTAGTGTGCATGTGTCCACACTCTGCAGGACAAGGGACCCAATCAAAGGGGCTGCCTGAAGGACAAGGTTCTTCATGGTCTTTGCCCAGGCTGCTCCTCTGGATTCAAGAAGCAAACCCAGGGCAGGGGGAGTTGGGGCTGGCGAGGGTGTGGCTGTGGGGAAGGGCAGGTGACTGGATCCAGGGAGCCGAGCCCCTGCCCTGCAGGCTCTCCTCAAAGGTTTGTGGGAAGAGGAAACAGTGAAGGACTCATCTTTTCCTGACACATGTCTACAGGCCTCTGTCACGGTTCTCTTCAAGGCAGGGGTAGCATCTAGGGGAATAAGCAACCCCAGCCAGTTTTCTGGTACCCCCGGATGCAGTGACCCTCACTGTTGGGCTGCCAACTCCCACAGTGTCTTCAGCTGCTTCCAGAGCCTCCCCTGCATCACACCCAGCTGCTCTGAGACCTCAGTTACAAGGATCTACATATAACTTCCTCCCTGGAGGATGGACAACAGAAAAGTGGGTGAAGGGAGACAAAAAATGTAAGATCTGACAAATTATCAAGGGTTCATGAGTGAGGGGGGAACAGGGAGGGCGGAGAAAAATGAGGACATGATGCCAAGGCCTTAAGTGGAGAGCAAATGTTTTGAGAATGATGAGGGCAATGAATGTACGGATGTGCTTTACACAACTGATGTATGTATGGATTGTGATAAGAGTTGTACGTGCCCCTAATAAAATGATTTAAAAAAATTAAATCATTTAAATTTCTTAGGACAATGCCATTTGTATTTCAAAGCAACATTCACGAAAACTATTTTTCACCTTCACTATCTTCTATTTAGTTTTAAACAGTGCAAAAACAATTCTTATGCCTTTTTACGAGATGTAATGCAAGTAGACATAAATTTATGCATAATTAAAAATGTGAATGAACAAAATATTTTGTTAAAAAATTTGAACTTTTGTGAAAATCATCGAAAGCATATAGCATTTTATTGAAGGGTTGGGAATGTTTTCCTCTATTTTATTCTAGTATTTGGTCTGAGGTTCTTATGGCATATTCTGATTGTTGTCGTGTAAGAGAATGTACATTCCATATAAGAGAAAACTTTCCTTATAATATTTTCCTATCCATTGCTTCCTGCTGAATCTCTCATTTGTTCTTTTATCATTTTTTCCTATAAAACGCCCAGGCTGCTTAATTTTATTCTTATTAATCATTTATATAAGTTAGGAAAATATTTATTATATATACATTTTTATTAAAAATCTTTTATTGGAGACTCTTACAACTTTTGTTGCAATCCATATTGATTGCATCAGGCATTTTGTACATATGTTGCCTTCATTCATTTATAGACATTTCTTTCTTTTTCTTTTTTAAAATAATTTTATTGGGGCTCATACAACTCATCACAATCCATACATACACCAATTGTGTAAAGCACACTTATACATTCGTTGCATTCATCACTCTCAAAATTTGCTTTCCGCTTGGGTTCCTGGAATCAGCTCATTTCCCCTTTCCCCTATCCCCTTCTCACCCTGCTCCTCTTCCCTCATGAACCCTTAATAATTTATACATTATTATTTTCTCTTATCTTACACTGCACGGCTTCTCCCATCACCCAATTTTCTGTTGCCCATCTCCCAGGGGGGAAGTTATATGTAGATCCTTGTGATCGGTTTCCCATTTCTATACCCACTTCCCTCCCAGTATCGCCACTCTCACCGCTGGCCCTGGGGGGTTCATCTGTCCTGGATTCCCTGTGTTTCCAGTTCCCGTCTGTACCGCTGTGTATCTTCTGGTCTAACCAGGTTTGCAAGGTAGAATTGGGATCATGAGAGGTGGGGGGAGGAAGCGTTTAATAACTAGAGGAAGGTTGTGAGTTTCATTATTGCTATACTGAACCCTGAGTGACTCATCTCCTTCCCACTACCCCTCCGCAAGGGATGTCCAGTTGTCTACAGGTGGGCATTGGTCCCCCGTCATGTACTCCCCTCATTCACGATGATATAATCCCACCTCCCGCCTTTGTTGCTTGAAAACTGGTCCCCTCAGCCCTTCATGATCACACATGTTGGTGTGATGCTTCCACGTGGGCTTTGTTGCTTCTGGGCCAGCTTGTTTACTTTCAAGCCTCTAAGACCCGGGACGCTATATCGCTTGATAGCCGGCCACCATCAGCCTTCTTCACCACACATACTTATGCACACATTCATCTTCAGCGTTTATGTGGGGAAGGTGATCACACAATGATGGTTTTTGTTCTTTGGTGTCTGCTACCTGATCCCTTCAACACCTCGTGCTCACTTAGGCTTGTGTGCTTCTTCTCTTTGGGCTTTGTTGCTTCTGAGCTAGATTTCAGCCTGTTTGCCTTCAAGCCTTTAAGACCCCCAGAGTTTCATTATATTGTGCAGAGAGTGGCTATGAGCCAAACCCACTAGACTGCACCCAACAACAGTAACAACAGGACTTGTGCTTCTAACAATATGCTGAAGAAGACCTTAAGAGAATCTCCCCTTCGTTTAGAGCAGCGGCTCTCGACCTGTGGGTCATGTCTACTTAGGGGGTCAAACAGCCCTTTCATGGGGTGGCCTGAATTATAGCAGTAGCAAAATTACAGCTATGATGTAGCAACAAAAATAATTGTATGGTTGGTTGGTCACGACTACATGAGGAACTGGATGAAAGGGTCGTGAGTAAGAATGTTGAAAACCACTGTCCAAGAGGAAGACTCAATTCTTGATACAGTTGAAGGGCAACAAAATAGACTCAGCCCCAATATAGATGGGATAGCACAGTGGCTGCAACAATAAACACAAGCCAAAGAAACACTGCAAGGATGGCACAAGATGGGGCAGTGTTTCATTATATTGACATAGAGTTGTTATGAGTCAAAACACACAAGAAAAAAAAAAACAGGACTTGTTTTTCTAACAATGTACCTAAGTAGACCTTAAGAGAATCTCCTATTAGTTTAGCGCAGCGGGCCTCAAACTGAAGGTCGTGACCCCTTTTGGGGGATGAATGACCCTTTCACGGCAGTGGACCGTTCATTAAAGTGGAAAAATTAGAGTTATGATGTAGCAATGAAAATAATTTCATGATTTGGCAATCACCACTACATGAAGAATGGTATGAAAGAATCGTGGCATTAGGAAGGTTGAGAACCACTTCCCTAGGGCAAGACACAAATCTGGTACAGAAGGGAAGGAAGAGAGCGGCAGTCTCCAACAAGTTGGATTAGCACAGTGGCTGCAACACTGAGGCCAAGCACACAAGCACGGTGAGGGTGGCACAGGTCAGGGCAGCTAAGAGTCAAAACCCACTCGACAAACTTAATGACAATAACTACAGGACGTGTACTTCTAACAATATGCTGAACTAGATCTTAAGAGAAACTCCTCTAAATTTAGAGCAGTGGTTCTTAACTTGTGGGTCGCGACCCCCTCTCACAGGTGTTGCCCAATTCATAACAGTAGTGAAATCACAGTAATGGAGTAACAATGAAAAAAAATTACTGTTGGAGGATCACCACAACATTAAGAATTGTATAAAGGAGCCATGCCATTAAGAAGGTTCAGAAACACTGCCCGAGAGGAATACACAAAACGTGGTACTGCAGAAGGGCAGCAAGTGAGAGGCAGACCCTACAAGATGGAATAGCTCAGTGGCTGCAACAATGAGTGCCATCAACGAACCACTGTGAGGACGGCAAAGGACAGGGCAGCGTTTCATTATCTTGTGCTTAGAGTTGCTGAGAGTCAAAACCCACTCGACGGCAACTAACAGCAACACAAAAAGTACTTGAGCTTCTAACAATATGCTGACGTAGATCTTAAGAGAAACTCCTCTTAGTTTAGTGCAGGGTTCTCAGCCTATGAATCACGAACCCTTTTGGGGAGTGAGTGGGTTGAATGACCCTTTCACAAGGGTTGCCTGATTCATAAGATTAGCAAAATTACAGTTATGAAATATCAGCGAAAATTTTGTATGACTGGGGGTCCACCACTATTTTGGGAACTGCATGAAAGGGTCGTGAATTTAGGAAGATTGAGAACCACTGTCCGAGAGGAAGACACAAATGTTGGTAGAGTAGAAGGGCAGCAAAGGAGAGGCAGCCCCTCCAAGTTGGAATAGCTCAGTGGCTGCAACAACCAGCGCAAGCAAAGAACCACTGTGAGAAATGCACAGGATAGGGGAGCATTTCGTTATATTTTGCATAGAGTTGCTATGAGCCAAAACCCACTTGAAGGCACCTAAATAAAATAACAACAGGACTTTTGCTTCTAACAATGTGCTGAAATATATCTTATGAGACATTCTTCATAGTTTGGAGCAGAGATTCTCAACCTGTGGGTCATGACTCCATTAGGGTGATGAACTACCCTTGCACAGGGGTGTCCCACTTCATAGCAGTAGCTACATTACAGTTATGAAGTAGCAATGACGATAAATTTATGACTGGGATTGTACCCACTACATGAGCAGTGGTATAAAAGGCCTGTGGCAGTATAAGAAGGTTGAGAGCCACTGTCCTTGAGCAAGACAGAAATCTTGGCAGAGCAGAAAGGCAGCAAATGAGAGGCAGACCCCCAGATGATAGATTAGCGCAGTGGCTGCAACCATGAGTGCAGACAAGAAACCACTGTGAGGATGGCACAGGACGGGGCAGCGTTTCATTATCTTGTGCGTAGAGTTGCTGAGAATCGAAACCCACTGGGCAACACCTAACAACAATCACTGTAGGACTCATGCTTTTCACAATATGGTGCTGTAGATCCTAAGAGAAACTCCTCTTAGTTTAGAGCAGTGGTTCTCAACTTGTGGGTCACGAGCCCTTTGGGGGGGTCAAATGACCCTTTCACAGTGGAGGCCTGATTCATAACTGTAGCAAAATTAAAGTTACAAAGTAGCAATGAAAATAATTTTATGATTGGGGGGTTCATCACTACATGAGGAAATGAATGAAAGGGCAGTAGAGGGGCAGCAAAAGAGAGGCAGCCCCCCAAAAGTTGGATTAGCCCATGGTTGCAACAATGACAACAAGCAAAATAACCACTGTGAGGGTGGCACGACACGGGGTCACGTTTCATTATATTGTGTATAGAGTTGCTATGAGCCAGCACACACTCAAAGGCACCAAACAATAACAACAGGACTGTGCGTCTATGAATATGCGGAAGTAGACCTTAAGAGAAACTCCCCTTAGTTTAGACCAGTGGTTCTCAAACTGTGTCACAGTTCCTTTAGAAGACTAATGAACCTTTCACATGGGTGGCCTGATCCATAACAGAAGCGAAATTACAGTTATGATGTAGCAATGAAAATATTTTATGGTTGGGGAGTCACCACTACATGAGGACTGGTATGAAATAGTAGTGGCATTCAGAAAGTTGAGAACCACTATTCTTGAGGAAGACACAAATCTTGGTACGGAAGGGCAGGAAAAGAGAGTTAGTCCCTAACAAGATGGATTACCACAGTGGCTGCAACAATGAGCGCAAACAGAAGAACCACCGTGAGGATGCACAGGGCAGGACAACGTTTCATTACATTGTGCATAGGGTTGTTATGAGCCAAAACCCACTCGAAGGCAGCCAAAAACAAGAACAGGATTTGTGCTTCTAACAATATGCTGAAACATACCTTAAAAATAAACTCCACTTAGTGTAGAATAGCAGTTCTCAAACTGTGGGTCGTGATGCCTTTTGGGGGGTGGGGGGGAGAATGACTATATCACATGGTGGCCTGATTCATAACAGTAGCATAATTTTAGTCATAAAGTAACAAGGAAAGTAATTTTATGATTGGGGAGGGGGCGTCACCAATACATGAGGAATGGTGTAAAAGAGTCGTGCATTAGGAAGTTTGAGAACCACTGCCCTAGAGGAAGACACAAATCTGGGTACAGTTGAAGGTCAGCAAATGAGAGGCAGTCCCCCAAAAGATGGATTAGCACAGAGACTGCAACAATGAGTGAAAACAAAAGAAAAGTGTGAGGGTGTTAGAGGATGGAACAGTGTTTCATGATACTGTGCATAGAGTTGTTATGAGCCAACTATGAGCCAAACCCACTCGACAGCCCCCAAACAACAATAAGAACAGGACTCTTGCGTGTAATAATATACAGAGCTATACCACAGGAGAAACTCCTCTTAATTTGAGAACGGCAGTTCTCAACCTGTGATTTGTGACCACTTTGGTTGGTTGAACAACCCTTTCACAGGGTGACTAGATTCATAAGACTTGCAAAATTACAGTTATGGAATAACAGGTGAAAAAAAAACTTTATGCTTTGGGGACCACCACTACACATTGGGAAGTGTATGGAAAGGTCGTAGAAATAGGAAGGGTGAGAAACACTGTCCTAGAGGAAGACGCAAGTACAGTAGAAGGGCAGCAGAAGAGAGGAAGTCCCTACAAGACAGATTTGCACGGTGGCTGCAACAATGAGCGCAAGCAAAGAACCACCGTGAGGATGATGCAAGACTGGGCAGGCCTTTATTATATTGTGCACAGGGTTGCTATCAGCCCAAACCCTCTCCACGGCCCGAACAACAATAACAGGAGGAATCATACATCTAACAGTGTGCTCAACTAAACCTTGAGAGAAACTGCTCTTAGTTTAGAGCAGCTGTTCTCAACTTGTGAGTTGAGTGGTATAATATCTGGGGGTGTTCAAATGACCCTCCCATAGGCGTGGCCAGATACGTAACAGTAGCAAAATTACAGTTATGAAGTAGCAACAGTACAATTTTTTTGGTTGGGGGGTCATTACTACACGAGGCACTGTATGAAAGGGTCGTGGCATTAGGATTGCTGAAAACCACAGTCCTACAGGAAGACACAAGTCTTGATACAGTTGAAGGGCCGCAATATAGAGTCAGCCCCCAAATAGATGGAATAGCATAGTGGCTGCAGCAATGAGCTCAAGCTAAGGGAACACTGTGAGGATGGCACAAGATGGGGCAGCGTTACATTATATGGAGCATAGAGTTGCTATGAGTCAAAACCCACTCGACTGCACCTGACAACAAAACAACAGGACTTGTGTTTCTTATAATGTGCTGAAGTAGACCTTAAGAGAAACTCCTATTAGTTTAGTGCAGCGGTTCTCAACTTTTGGGTCACGAGCCCTGTTGGGGGATGAATGAACCTTTCATAGTGGTCGCCTAGTCATAACAGTAGAAAAATTAGAGTTACAAAGTTGCAATGAAAATAATTTTATGATTTGGCAGTCAGCACTATATGAGGAACGATATGAAAATGTTGTGGCATTAGGAAGGTTGAGAACCACTGCCCTAAAGGAAGACACAAGTCTTGGTAGAGTAGAAGGGCAACAAAAAATAGCCAGCTCCCCCAAATATGGCTCCAACAATGAGCACTAGCAAACAACCACTGACAGGATGGCACAGGTCTGGGAAGCATTTCATGATATTGTGCATAGAGATGCGATGAGCCAAAACCCCCTCCGCAGAACTTAACAACAATAACAACAGGGCTTGTGTGTTTAACAATATGCTGAAGTAAATCTTAAGAGCAACTCTTCTTAGTTACAGCAGGGTTCTCAACATTGGGTCGTGAACACTTTCAGGTGGGGGGTGTTTCGAAACACCCCTTCACAGTGATGGCCTGATTCATAACAGTGGCAAAAGTACAGTTATGAAATATCAATGAATATAATTTTATGATTGGGGTCCACCACTACATTGGGAACTGTACGAAAGGGCCGCAGAATTAGGATGTATGAGAAATATTGTCCTAGAGGAAGACACAAATGTTGGTACAGTAGAAGGGCTGCAAAAGTCAGGCAGCCCCTACAAGATGGAATAGATGCAGCTTGAGTGCAAGCAAAGGACCACAGTGAAGATGGCACGAGATGGGGCCGAGTTTCATTATATTGTGCATACAGTTGGTATGAGCCAACACACACTCAAAGGCACCAAACAATAATAAAAAGAACTTGGGCTTCTAAGAATATTCTGAAGTAGACCTTAAGAGAAACTCCTATTCGTTTAGACCATTGGTTCTCAAACTGTGTGTCGAGACACCTTTGAGGAGACTAACGAACCTTTCACATGGGTGGCCTGATCCATAACAGAAGCAAAATTACAATTATGATGTAGCAATGCAAATATTTTATGGTTGGATGTCACCACTACACGAGGAATGGTGTGAAGTGGTTGTGGCATTTGGAAAGTTGAGAACCACTGCTCTAGAGGAAGACAGATATCTTGGTACAGAAGGGCAGGAAAAGAGAGGCAGTGCCCAACAAGATGGATTAGCACAGTGGCTGCAATAATGAGTGTGAGCAAAAGAACCACTGTATGGAAGACACAGGACAGGAAAGCATTTTATTACATGGTGCATAGAGTTGGTATGAGCCTAAACCCATTCGAAGGCACCAAACAACAGGATTTGTGCCTCTAACAATATGCTGAGGGAGACTTTAAAAGAAACTCTTAGTGTAGAGTAACAGTTCCCTAACTGTGGGTCACAACGTCTTAGGAGGGAACAATGAGCATTTCACATGGGTGACCTGATTCATAACAATAGCAAATTTATAGTTATGGAGTAACAAGGAAAATTATTTTTTGATTGGGGGGGTTACTAGTACGTGAGGAATGGTGTGAAAGAGTCATGACATTAGGAAGCTTGAGAACCACTACCCTAGAGGGAGACATAGATCTGGGTACAGTAGAAGGGCAGCAAAAAGAGGCAGCCCACAGCACAATGGAATACAACAGTGGCTGCAACAATCCGCGCAAGCAAAAGAACCACTGGGAGGATGGCGCAGGACAGGACACCTTTCCATCATATTGTGCTTAGAGTTGCTAGGCGTCGAAAGCTACACAACAGAATCTAACAATAACTATAGGATTTGTGCTCCTGACAATAGGGTGAAGTAGATATTAAGAAAAACTCCTCTTAGTTTAGACCAGTGGTTTTTAACCTGTGGTTCGCGACCACTTTTGGTGATCGAATGACCCTTTCACATATGTGAAATGATTCATAACTGTAGGAAAATTACAGTTACGAAGTAACAATAATATTATGATGGGGGTCACCACTACATGAGGAACTGTATGAAAGGGTCATGGCATTAGGAAATTTGACAACCATTGCCCTAGAGGAAGACACAAGTCTTGGTACAGTAGAAAGGCCACAAAAAAGAGGCAGCTACCCAAAAGTTGGATTAGCACAGTGGCTGCAACAATGCGCACAAGCAAAAGAACCACTGTGAGGATGGCATAGGATGGGAAAGCGTTTCATTATATTGTGCATAGAGTTACTATGAGCCAAAACCCACTCGATGGTACCTAACACCAATAACAACAGAACTTGTGCATCTACCAGTATGCTGAATTCTATCTTAAGAGAATCTCCTCTTAGTTTAGAGCAGGGGATCTTCAGCTGTGTGTCGCGACCCCTTTGTGGATATGGAATGAAAATTTCACAGGGGTGTCGTGACTCATAACAGTAACAAAATTACAGTTATGAAGCTGCAATGAAATCATTTTATGGTTGGGGGGGGTCACCACTAAATGAGAATCGGTATGAAAATATCATGGCATTAGGAAAGTTAAGAACCACTGCTCTAGAGGAAGTCCCAAATCTTGGTATGAAAGGGCAGGAAAAGAGAGGCGGTCCCCAACAAGATGCATTAGCACAGTGGCTGCAACAATGAGCGCAAGCAGAGAACCACTGGGCGGCGTTTCATTATATTGTGCGTAGAGTTGCTATGAGACATACCCATTCGACGGCACCTAACAACAACAACAAATGGACTTGAGCTTCTAACAGTACGGTGAAATAGACCTTAAGAGAAACTCCTCTCAATTTAGAGCAGGGGTTCTCACCATGTGGGTCGTGACCCCTTTGGGGCTTACACGAACCCTTTACAGGGTTGCACTATTCATAACTTGTAACAAAACGAGAGTTACGAAGTAGCAAAGAATATAATTTTATGATTGGGGTCTACCACTACAAAGGAAACTGTATGAAAGTGTCGCGAATTTAGGAAGGTTGAGAAGCACTGTCCTAGAGGAAGATACAGATATTGGTAGAGTAGAAGGGCAGCAAAGGAGAGGCAGCCCCTACAATTTGGAATAGCTCAGTGGCTGCAACAATGAGCGCAAGCAAAGAACCACTGTGAGGAATGCACTAATGGGGCAGCGTTTCGGTACATTGTACATAGAGTTGCTGTGAGCCAAAATCCACTCGACGGCACTTAACAACAACAACAGGACTTGGGCGTCTAACAATATACTGAACTACATCTTAAAGAAACACCTCTTAGTTTAGAGCAGCGGTTCTCAACCTGTGGATCGGGACCTCTTTGGGGGTTGAGCTACCCATTCACAGGGGTCGGTCTCTTCTTCATAGTAGCAAAATTACAGTTATGAAGTAGCAACGAAAATAAGAACCACTGGTTTAGAGCATAGGAAATCTGATGCAATACTGCATATTTTAACACACATGAAGGTGGAAAATAAAGGAAATTGGGAGAGGACAGTAGTATCAAATTCCTATGAGTCAGAATTGTTCTATATCATAGAGTAGCTAAGACAATGAGAAGAAATGACAAAGTCAAAGAGCTGAAGAGAAAATTCCATAGGACACGTGGCAACAGCTTTATGCTCTTGTTAGACCCTCGGGACCTCCTTATCTTTTGCTGGTGCACCTCCAAGATCCCAGAATCCCTAGTTGACAGTGGAATTTGCATAGCGAACTGGCTCATTGAGCCAAGCCGGAGGCCTCTGTCTGCAGAAGAGACCAAGCCTTGTGCTGCAGCTCCTGCTCCCATATGCAAGCAGTGGGGTCCAGATGCGGGTCCTGTGTCTGCTTCCTGTTGTAAAAGACAGTGTTGGGACAAGTAGCCTTCTACTGAGTCTCTCCTCCGTCTACCTGGGGGAGCAGGCTCCTGGCTTGCTGTGGCCAGCTAATAGCAATTAGTAGGCATAGCGCTAATGAAGAGAGGGGACAGCTGGGCAGAGGGCCTAAACCTGCTGAGCGCCATGGCCCCTGAGACACTGGCGAGCTGTTGGCTCCCAGCTCCTTGTCCCTGACTCTTACCTGCCTCCCTCTCTCGAGTTCACTCTTGAATTTCAGTCTCCATGCAATCTCACCCAGCCTTGCTGCCTGACTGGAGAGGGAGCCTGGAGGCTGTTAGAATAGCGCTGCTCAGGCTCTTTGGGCTAAAGAGTCTGACATGGGCCAGGAGCTCCATGAAGTTCCCTCCCTCAGGCAGTTTTCTGCCTCTCCATCCCCCTTAGTCTCCCTGCAGGCCTGGCCCTGGGCCCTGACCTTCCACTTGCTTCCTCATCCAACATGTGGAGGGCTGGCTCTTGCCAAGTACACACATGGGTGCAGACATGAGAGATCCCACTCTCTCCTGGAAACCAGGAGGTCTGTAAACAAGGGCACAGCTGAGGCCTGTTCTTACGCAAATCATGTTCATCCTTCTCTCTGCCCTCTGCCCTGGGGTAGGGACAAGGGCTCTGGGAAGACCGGCCACCCCATCACTATGGGGCATGGCCCGATGGTGCTGGTGCACAGAGCACTGGGCAGGCAGGGCTCCCTACAGGCCCTTGCACCGTGTGGGGCTACAGAAGGGGAGAAAGGCAGAAGAGTGCTGCCAGGAGCCAGCTGCACTCTGGCAACGTGGGGTCCTCTGGGCTGGGCCACTGAGGTGGGGTGCTAAGGCTGTGCTCCCCTCTCCCTCTCCCCAGGTGTGTGGTTGTGCTCTTCAATCCCCGGAAACACAAGCAGCACCACATCCTCAACAGCTCCAGGTAAATGGGCTCTGGGGCTTTGGGGAGTGCCACCATTTCCCAGGGACGGCCAGAGGAGTGCCACCTGCTTCTCTGTGGCATTGGGCCCTGTTGGGCCCCAGGCCTGCAAGGGAAGCAGCACAAGGAGGGCGGGTTTGCTGCCCTTGTTTTGAGAGGGGACTGTGAGAGGCCAGACCTGGGCCAGGCTGCCAGTGCCTCTCTTGAGCCTGCCCCCATTCCTTTCAGGAAAACCATCACTGCCCTTGCCTTCTCTCCTGATGGCAAGTACCTGGTCACCGGGGAGGTGAGTGAGGCAGGAAGCTCAGGCACTGCAGAGGGGGTGGCCTGGCCTTAGCAGAGAGTGACAGCCTGCAGCCCGCATAGGACTGGTGCCAAGTTTGACTTTCTGTACTGGTGTCAACTTTGGGTGTTTGGTCTGCCCTAGAGCAGTGTTTTTAGGCTGTAGCCTGCATCAGAAGTGCTATGGTGGCCCCGTAGTACAGACTGCTGGCTCTCGGGCTCAGCAGGTCTGGGGTGGCTCTCTTCAGTTTGCAATGCTAACAAGTAGTTCCAGATGAGGCTGAAGCTGCCAATTTGGGAACCACATTTTGGAAAACACCTCCTTAAAACATTCCTTATCCTGGAGTCCTCCTGTTGGTCACAGTGTGGAACAGGGCTGCCCTCCCATAGACTTGCCCTGTGAGGCTGTGGGAGCCAACCGCAGTAGTGGTGGTTCTTGCCCATCCAAATCACGCCAGGAGCCCATCCCTGAGAGTCCCTGTTCCCCAACACTGATCACATTCCCTCCGGGGGTGTCCTTGATTCATGTGCAGGCACATTAGGTTAGGTGTCCTTCATTTATGTGCTGGCTCTTGTCCAGTGGCTGGGAGAGCCAGGCCTCCTTGGATGGGGAGGGAGCTGGCTGCCTCTGGCCTTTACTTTGGGGTCTTCGTCCCCGCAGAGTGGACACATGCCTGCTGTGCGGGTGTGGGACGTGTCGGAGCGCAGCCAGGTGGCAGAGCTTCAGGAGCATAATTATGGCGTGGCGTGTGTGGCCTTCTCACCCAGCGCCAAGTACATTGTCTCAGTGGGCTACCAGCATGATATGATCGTCAATGTCTGGGCCTGGAAGGTGAGTGGGCTGCTGGCCTCAGGACAGGCAGGGCCGGGAGGGGAGCCAAGAAACTGCTGACAGGTGGCCTTCACTTCCGCCTGTTGGCCTCAGTCCCTTTCTAGAGAACTCTGAGCAGAAAGGAGCAACTGTGTATCTAGGATGCTGAAGAAGGGGCAGAAGGAGAGGTCAAGTTCACAGCTTGTCTAACCTCCTTCAGTGTGTAAGTTTCTTTTCCCTCAGCTCCTAGAAGCAGAGCCTTGATTTCCCTTGACTTTCTCTCCAGAAAAACATTGTAGTGGCTTCCAACCAGGTGACCAGTCGGGTGAAAGCAGTATCCTTCTCTGAGGACTGCAGCTACTTTGTCATTGCAGGCAACCGGCACATCAAATTCTGGTTCCTTGATGACAGCAAGACCTCAACGGTGAGGCAGCAAGTAGCCACCAGGGTGGGGTCTGCCCAGATCTGTTCCACCTGCGCCCCCTTCTGCATGCTCAAAAGCCCTTTGGAAGTCTCAGCTGGGCCAGGTGCTATGTCAATCTGCAAGGGAAGCCTTTTCCCTCTCTCCCCAGGGCCTGCTTTCCAGGGGGTAGCCTGCAGGGTGGGTGTGTGGGTGGCACCTGTGGTGTGCCTCCACAGGTGAATGCCACTGTGCCCCTGCTGGGCCGCTCCGGGCTGCTGGGGGACATGCAGAACTACCTGTTCACTGATGTAGCCTGTGGCCGCGGGAAGAAGGCTGACAGCACCTTCTGTATCACATCCTCGGGGCAGCTGTGCGAGTTCAGTGACCAGAGACTGTTGGACAAGTGGGTGGAGCTGAGGGTAAGTGAATGCTTTGTCGGCACCCTCCCGTCTGTCACCTCCAGGCTCCGGGGGTCCTGGGGTTAGCAGCGGGGTCTGCATGCACGCTGGGGGAGGCCCCAGGCGGAGGAAGGTGTTTGGGAACCTCTCTGCTCGCTCGCGCTCTCTGTCTCTGCCGCTTCCTCTGCTTTCCTCTTCTGCTCAGCACAAAGACAGCATCACAGTAAGTGTGCTGGCCCTGTCCGCTGCCTCTGCTGCCTTTCTCTTGGCCGGCCTTTTCTGAGTGTGTGTTTGCCTAAAACTCAGGTGGCTTATAAGGCTTGCTGACTCCTTCTTCCTAATTGCATGGGGCTGTGGGCCCTCTGGCTAGCTGCTGTTAGAGGGAGGGGCATTGAGGGGCTCTGGCCAGGGCAGCTGTCCTACCTTGCACTTGTCCTTGCCTCTTGGCTCATGGCTGTTGAGGTGGGGTGAAGGAGTGCGCAGACGCCCTTGCTGAATGGGGCTTCTGTGCTCACAGACCACAGTGGCCCACTGCATCTCGGTGAGCCAGGACTACATCTTCTGTGGCTGTGCTGACAGCACCGTGCGTCTTTTCAACCCCTCCAACCTGCACTTCCTCAGCACGCTGCCCCGGCCCCATGCCCTGGGAACAGACATTGCCAGCATCACAGAGGCCAGGTGAGCGGTGTGGGTGGGCCCCTGAGTCCTGTCAGAGCCCCACTCTGTGCCAGGCCATCCTTGGCATGCTGCAAGGAGAGAAGGGCACACATAGGCCTCTGGGAAGACCCTTGCAGTCAAGCACAGGTGGGTCTTTTAGCATTTCTTGCTCACTGTGGGCAACCGTGGTAATCTGAGTCTGCCGTGTGGTAATGCATTGTCCTATAAGACCACAGCTAGGACAGACGGGCAGTTCCTTAGGGTTTCTGAGAGAGACTGGAAACCTGATGGAGCAGGCCTTTCTCCCTCAGGGTGGTCCTGGGTTGCAGCTGCGGTAGGAGGGGCTTATTGTAGCCTCGGGCCTTGGGTTGGGTGATTGCAGGAAGTGAAGTTTTGCTCTGGTTTCAGTGCTGTCAGGAAACGGGGCAGTTCTGCAGTTGGGTATATTAATTTCTCTTTCAGGGCAGGACGGGACTAAATCTGCAATTGGTAGGAAATGATATATGACCATGGTTGTGGCTTGCACAGTGTCCTTCCTTGTCCTCTGACGTGAGTCTAGAAGGGCCTGACATCTGCTTGGCTGCATCACGGCCACACACTGTCCCTGCCTGACGTTGGGGGCTATGAAATAACTTGTGTTCTTTTGGAGAGCCCCATGGCAAGGAATGCCAGGCCAGCTGCTGCGTTCTTTCTCCAGTGACTGCTGGCCAACCTGCTGCTCCTCCCTTGAGTGCCCCATTTCATTTGCGCTCACTCACTAGTTTGCCCTGTCTGCCCTGGACACCCTGCCCCCCTCTTTCCTCAGTCGCCTTTTCGCTGGAGTGGCCAATGCGTAGTATCCGGACACCATCTCCTTGGCCTTTGATCCTGCAAATCAGTGGCTGTCTTGTGTGTACAATGACCATAGTATTTATGTCTGGGATGTGAAGGACCCCAAGAAAGTGGGCAAGGTGTATTCAGCTCTCTATCATTCCTCCTGCTTCTGGAGTGTAGAGGTACGTGGGCCAGGTCTGCTGAGACTGACCGTGTTTCCTGGGCTACTATTAGGAGCTGGAGTTCCTCAAGTGTGGAATTTGTTTCCTCCAGCACCCTTGCTCCCCCAGCAGTGCCCCTGGGTCCCTTCGTATCTGTTAATTGGCTCTGAGGATGGGAGGGGATTTTAGTGCTGACTCATCTCAGACGTTTTTCAGTATGCCCTGTGCAGTCTGAGCTTTGCCTCTTTGGACATGTTCCTGAACTTGACCAAACCTTAGTTTCTGCAATTGTGAAATGACATACCTGATGCATTTGATTTTTACGAGAAGGAGACAATGAAAGTTGGAGATTTAGAATGCCTAGTACTTACTAGGTGCTTGGTTAATGTATATTCCTTTACTTGTTAAAGACAAGAGCTAATCATTATGATTTGCTTGCTCTGGGAAAAGCCTGGGGTTAAGTCTTGACCAACCTTTTCTCTACTCTCATCCCGTCCCATCTCTGTGGGCAGCCAAGGTCTGACCCAGGTCCCTCTGGTCCTTGTGCTCCTCCAGGTCTACCCTGAGGTGAAGGACAGTCAACAGGCCTGCTTGCCCCCGAGCTCCTTTATCACCTGCTCTTCTGACAGCACCATCCACCTGTGGAATACAGAGAGCTCTGGGGTGCATGGCTCCACCCTGCACCGAAACATCCTCAGCCACGTGAGCCTGGTGCCCCCACACCACATTCTCAGGATCTGAGTCTCCAGACCAGACTCTTCCAGATGTTTCTGCAAGTGTATGAGTGTGAGTGTGTGTGTGTGTGTGTGTGTGTGTAAAAAGGACCCGAAGTCAGAAGCACTCTAGACATTCTGCAAGGTTGTGTGAGTGTGTGTGTGCGTGTGTGTGTGTGTGTATGTAAAAACGACCCGAAGTCAGAAGCCCTTTACATTTTCTGCAAGTGTGTGTGTTTGAGTGTTTGTGTTTGTAAAAAGGACATTAAATCAGACACCCAACAGAGATTCAGAAAGCGTTTGTGTGTGTGTGTGTGTGTGTGTGTGTGTAAAAAGGGCACGAGTCAGAAGCCCTCTAGAGATTCTGCCATGGTGTGTGTGTGTTTGTGTAAAAAGAACAAGAAGTCAGAAGCCCTCTAGATGTTCTGCAAGGGTCTGAGTGTGAGTGTGTGTGTGTTTGTAAAAAGACACGAAGTCAGAAGCCCTCCAGAGATTCTCCAAGGGTGCGTGTATATGTCTTGTGTGTAAAAATGAAACAAAATCAGAAGCCCTCTAGTGATTCTGGAAGGGTGTGTGTGTGTGTGTCCTAAAAAGGACACGAACTCAGAAGCCCTCCAGAGATTCTGTAGGGGCATGAGTGTGTGTGTGTGTGTGTGTGTGTGTGTGTGTATGTGTGTGTAAGTAAAACCTACACAGTCAGAAGCCCTCCAGAGATTTTGCAAGTGTTTTTGTGTGTATGTGTGTGTAAAAAGGACATGAAATCAGACGCACTACAGAGATTCTGCAAGGGTGCGTGTATGTTTTGTGTGTAAAAAGGACACGAAACCAGAAGCCTTATAGAGATTCTGGAAGTGTGTGTGTGTGTGGTTTTGTGTTGGTAAAAAGGACATTAAGTCAGAAACCCTCCAGAGATTCTGAAAGTGTGTGTGTGTGTGTAAAAAGGACACGAAGTCAGAAGCCCTCTAGAGATTCTACCATGGTGTGTGTGTGTGTGCGTGTGTGTTTGTATAAAGAGTACAAGAATTTCGAAGCCCACTAGGGACTCTGCAAGGGTCTGAGTGTGAGTGTGTTTGTGTGAGTGTGTGTGTGTGTAAAAAGGCCATGAAGTCAGAAGCCCTCCAGAGATTCTGCAAGGGTATGAGTGTGAGTATGTGTGTGAGTGTGTGTTTGTGTGTATGAAAAGGACACGAAGTCAGAAGCCCTCCAGAGATTATGCAAGGGTGTGAGTGTTTTTCTGTGTGTGACGAAAAAGGACACGAAGTCAGAAGCCCTCGAGAGTTTCTGCAGGGGTATGAGAGTGAGTGTGTGTTTTGTGTGTGTAAAAAGTACACGAAGTCAGTTGCCCTCCAGAGAAACTGCAAGGGTGCGTGTGTGTGTGTGTAAAAAGGACACGATATCAGAAGGCCTTCAGAGATTGTGCGAGGGTATTAGTGTGAGTTTGCGTGTGTGAGTGTGTAAAACGGATAAAGTCAGAAGCCCTCCAGAGATTCTGTAATGGTTTTCTCTGTGTGTGTGTGTGTTTGTGTGTGTGTAAAAAGACATGAAATCAGACGCCCTACAGAGATTCTGCAAAGGTGCGTGCGTGTGTGTGTGTGTGTGTGTGTGTGGAAAAAGAACAGGAAACCAGAAGCTTTTTAGAGATTCTGCAAGAGAGTGTGTGTGTGTGTGTTTGTGCTTGCAAAAAGGAAATTAATTCAGAAACCCTCCAGAGATTCTGCAACCGTGTGTGTGTGTGTGTGTGTAAAAAGGACACAAAGTCAGAAGACCTCTAGGGAATCTGCCATGGTGTGTGTGTGTGTTTGTAAAAAGGACACGGAATCAGAAGCTCTCTTGAGATTCTGCAAGGGTCTGAGTGTGAGTGTGTGTGTAAAAAGGACATGTAGTCAGAAGCCCTGCAGAGTTTCTGCAAGTGTATGAGTGTGAGTTTGTGTGTGTGTGTAAAAAGGACACGAAGTCAGAAGACCTCCAGAGATTGTGCAAGGGTGTGTGTGTGTGTGTGTGTGAGTGTGTAAAAAGGAAAGGAAGTCAGAAGCCCTACAGATATTCTTCAAAGTTTGTGTGTGTGTGTGTGTCTAAAAAGGACACAAAATCAGAAGCCCTCCAGAGATTCTGCAAGTGTCTGTGTGTGTAAAAAGGACACAAAGTGAGAATACCTCAAGAGATTCTGCAAGGGTGCGTGCATGTGTGTGTGTAAAATGGAAACGAAGTCAGAAGCCCTCCAGAGATTCTGCCAGTGTGCATTTGGGTGTGTAAAAAGGACAGGAACTCAGAAGCCCTCCAGAGATTCTTCAAGTGTGAGTGCTTGTGTGTGTGTGTGTGTGTATAAAAAGGACACGCAGTCAGAAGACCTGCAGATATTCTGCAAGAGTGTGAGTGTGTGTGTGTGTGTGTGTGTAAATTGGACACGAAATCAGAAGCCCTCCAGAGATTCTGCAAGTGTATGAGTGCGTGTGTGTGTGTGTGTTTAAAAAGGACATGAAATCAGACGCCCTTCAGAGATTCTGCAAGGGTGCATGTATGTGTGTGTGTGTGTGTGTGTAAAAAAACACGAAGTCAAAAGCCCTCTAGAGATTCTGCAAGGGTCTGAGTGTGAGTGTGTGTGTGTGTTTGTAAAAAGGACACGAAGTCAGAAGCTATCCAGAAATTCTGCAAGATTGTGTGTGTTTGTGTAAAAAGTAACCAAATCAGTAGCCTTCTAGAGATTTGCAAGGATGTGTGTGGGTGTGAGTGTAAAGGACACGATATCAGAAGCTCTCAAGGGATTCTGCAAGTGAATGAGTGTGTGTCAAAAGGGCACGAAGTCAGAAGCCCTCCAGAGATTCTTCAAAGTTGTGAGTGCTTGTGTGTGTGTGTGTGTCAAAAAAGGACATGAATTCAGAAACCCTCCAGAGATACAGGAAGGGTGCGTGATAGTGTGTGTGTGTGTGTGTGCGTGTGTGTGTAAAAAGGACAGTAATTCAGAAGCCTTCTAGAGATTCTGCAATGGTCTGTATGTGTATGTGTAAAAAGGAGAAGTCAGAAGCCCTCCAGAGATTCTGCAAGAGTGCGTGCATGTGTGCATCTGTGTGTTATTGTTCAAAAAGGACACGAAGTCAGAAGACCTGCAGATATTCTGCAAGGGTGTGTGTGCGTGTATGTGTACAAAGGACACGAGGTCAGAAGACCTGCAGATATTCTGCAAGGGTGTGTGTGTGTGTGTGTGTGTGTGTGTGTTTGTGTGTAAAAAGGACACGAAGTCAGAAGCCCTCCAGAGATTTTGCAAATGTATGAGTGTCAGTGTGTGTGTTTGTGAGTGTAAAAAGGACACTAAGTCAGAAGCACTCTAGAGATTCTGCAAGGGTGTGTGAGTGTGTGTGTAAAAAGGACACGAAGTCAGAAGCCCTCTAGAGTTTCTGCAAGAGTGTGAGTGTGTTTGTGTTTGTAAAAAAGACATTAATTCAGACACCGTCCAGAGATTCAGAAAGGGTGTGTGTGTGTGTGTGTGTGTGTGTGTGTGTGTGTGTGTGTGTGTGTAAAAAGGGCATGAAGTCAGAAGCCCTCTAGATATTCTGCCATGGTGTGTGTGTGTGTTTGTGTTAAAAGAACAAGAAGTCAGAAGCTCTCTAGAGATACTCCAAGGGTCTGAGTGAGAGTGTGTATGAGTGTGTGTGTGTATGTGTAATAAGGACACGAAGTCAGAAGCCCTCCAGCGATTCTGCAAAATTGTGTGTGTGTTTGTGTAAAAAGGAAATCAAATCAGTAGCCTTTTAGAGATTTGCAAGGATGTGTGTGGGTGTGAGTGTAAAGGACATAAAGTCAGAAGCTCTCCTGAGATTCTGCAAGGGTGTGTGAGTGTGTGTGTGTGAAAAGGGCACGAAGTCAGAAGCCCTCCAGAGATTCTTCAAAGGTGTGAGTGTTTGTGAGTGAGTGTCAAAAAAGACATGAATTTAGAAGCCCTCCAGAGATTCAGCAAGGGTGCGTGATAGTGTGTGTGTGTGTGTGTGTGTATGTATGTGTAAAAAGGTGAAGTCAGAAGCCCTCCAGAGATTCTGCAAGGGTGCGTGTATGTGTGCATGTGTGTGTGCGAGTGTGTAAAAAGGACACGAAGTCAGAAGACCTGCAGATATTCGGCAAGTGTATGAGTGTGAGTGTGAGTGTGTGGGTGTGTGTGTGTAAAAAGGACACGAAGCCAGAAACCCTCCATAGATTCTGCAAGTGTATGAGTGTGAGTGTGTGTGGGTGTGTAAAAAGGGCACGAAGTCAGAAGCCCTCTAGAGATTCTGCAATGGTGTGTGTATGTGTTTGTGTAAAAAGAACCAGAAGTCTGAAGCCCTCTAGGGAGTTTGCGAGGGTCTGTATGTGAGTGTGTGTGTGTGTAAAAAGGAAACAAAGTCAGAAGACTTGCAGATATTCTGCAAGGGTGTGTGTGCGTGTGTGTGTACAAAAGATACGAGGTCAGAAGCCCTCCATAGATTCTGCAAGAGTGTGAGTGTGTGTGTGTGTGTGTAAAAAGGGCACGAAGTCAGAAGCCCTCTAGAGATTCTGCAACGGTCTGTGTGTGAGTGTCTGTGTGTTTGTAAAAAGACACAAAGTCAGAAGCCCTCCAGCGATTCTGCAAGATTGTTTGTGTGTTTGTGTAAAAAGGAAACCAATTCAGAAGCCTTCTAGAGATTCAGCAACGGTGTGTATGTGTGTGTGTCTGTAAAAAGGAGATGTCAGAAGCTCTCCTGAGATTCTGCAAGGGTATGAGTGTGAGTATGTGTGTGTTTAAAAAGGACACCATATCTGAAGCCCTCTAGAGATTCTTGAAGGTTGTGTGTGCATGTGAGTGTAAAGGACACAAAGTCAGAAGCCCTCCAGAGACTAGGAAAGGGTGTGAGTGTTTGTGTGTGTGTGACTAAAAAAGACACGAATTCATTAGACCTCCAGAGATTCTGCAAGGGTGCGTCATAGTGTGTGTGTGTGTGTGTGTGTGTAAAAAGAACACTAAATCAGAAGCCTTCCAGAGATTCTGCAATGGTGTGTATGTATATGTGTGTGTGTGTGTGTGTGTGTGTGTGTGTGTGAAAAGGAGAAGAATCAGAAGACCTCCAGAGATTCTGCAAGGGTATGAGTATGAGTATGTGTGTGTATATAAAAATGACACGATGTCAGAAGCCCTCTAGATATTCTGCAAGGGTGTGTGTGTAAAGGACACGAAGTCAGAAGCACTCAAGAGATTCTGCAAATGTATGAGTGTGTGTGTGTGTGTGTAAAAAAAGAACGAAGTCAGAGCCCTCCAGCGATTCTACAAGGGTGTGAGTGTTTGTTTGTGTGTGTGTGTGTGTGTAAACAGGACACAAAGTCAGAAGCTCTCCAGAGATTCTCCAAGGGTGCGTCTTTGTGTCTGTGTGTGTAAAAATGAAACAAAATCAGAAGCCCTCTAGTGATTCTGGAAGGGTATGTGTGTGTGTGTCCTAAAAAGGACACGAAGTCAGAAGTACTCCAGAGATTCTGTAGGGGCATGAGTGTGTGTGTGTGTGTGTGTAAGTAAAGCGTACAAAGTCAGAAGCCCTTTAGAGATTTTGCAAGTGTTTTTGTGTGTATGTGTGTGTAAAAAAGATATGAAATCAGACGCCCTACAGAGATTCTGCAAGGGTGCGTGTTTGTTTGTGTGTGTAAAAAGGACACGAAACCAGAAGCCTTATAGAGATTCTGTAAGTGTGTGTGTGTGTGTTTGTGTTTGTAAAAAGGACATTAAATCAGAAATCCTCCAGAGATTCTGAAAGTGTGTGTGTGTGTGTGTGTGTGTGTGTGTGTGTGTAAAAAGGACACGAAGTCAGAAGCTCTCTAGAGATTCTACCATGGTGTGTGTGTGTGTGTGTGTTTGTAAAAAAGTACACGAATTTAGAAGCCCACTAGGGATTCTGCAAGGGTATGAGTGTGAGTATGTGTGTGTGTGTGTGTGTGTGTGTGTGTGTGTGTGTGTTTGTGTGTATAAAAAGTACACGATGTCAGAAGCCCTCAAGAGATTCTGGAAGGTTGTGTGTGAGTGTGAGTGAAAAGGACACGAAGTCAGAAGCCCTCCAGGGATTCTGCATGGGTGTGAGTGTTTTTTTTGTGTGTGACTAAAAAGGACACGAAGTCAGAAGCCCTCTAGAGTTTCTGCAGGGGTATGAGAGTGGGTGTGTGTTTGTGTGTGTGTAAAAAGGACACGAAGTCAGTTACCCTCCAGAGATACTGCAAGTGTGTGTGTGTGTGTGTGTGTGTGTGTAAAAAGGACACGACATCAGAAGCCCTCCAGAGATTTTGAAAGAGTATGAGTGTGAGTTTGTGTGTGTGAGTGTGTAAAACGGACAAAGACTTTGCATTTAGTAGCTCTGTGAGTAGCCCGCCATGTCACCAGAGGTTCTTTGCGTTTGATGGCAGTGGGGTGGAATGTTTACAATGGAAAGACCTTTTTCAAATGTATTGCTACTGACCGCGGTCTAAAGCCCAAGTGCTTAGCCATTGGGCCACCAGGATTCTTCGTGGTAAGGATGTGTTCCTGCCAAAGTTTATGAACACTACACAGCAGTGGGGTTTTGGAACTGCTAGGTAGTTTAGCTTAGGGACTGAGGCATCCATTACGCAGGGTCAGCAGTCTGAGCCTTTGTCCCATGAACGAGTGGTACACTGCGCATGCTCAAAGGCTCAGGTTCCCAGCCAGGAAGGGGAGGTACACCTGGGTGTGTTCTGCACCTGAATTGGCCCACCAAGGCCAGGTGAATTCAGTTCAGCCAATGAGTTCACCAGGGTCACCAGCACGCCCCACCTCTTGGAGTAATTTAAAAGGCAGGAGCAGAGAGCAGATGTCGTGACTTTCAGGGAAGCTTCTAAGGAGAAGCACATTTCTGAAGAGCCCTGCAGGTGCCTTTATAAACCTGAAACTTCTTCTAATTCTCATAAAACTCACTTGGATCACAAACTAGGCTTGGAGGTGAATGCTTTCTCGTGTGTAGCCAAGGAGCAAGGTATATCTCTATCCTGAGAGATCTCACAGAACCATTGATTGCCCTGGCATGTTTTGGGGTCCTGATGGTGTCATGGTTATGCTTTGTGCAACAGTTTAAAACCACTAGCCACGCCACAAGGGAAAGATGGGGCTTTCTATTCCTATAAAGAGATACATCCTCAGTAACTCACAGGGGAATTCTACCCTGTCCTATAGGGTTGTTATGAGTCAGCATTGACTCAATGGCAGTGAGTGAGTGCCCTGGCAAGTTAGCCTTGGGTATCTACATTGACTCTCAGTTTCTGGTTACCGTTTCACTACTTCACCCCATGAACGTGAACTGCAGTGGATGAGGGTTGGGAGCTCTGGCTCTGGGGCTGCTTGCTTGAATTTTCACATCATGGCCCTGCCCCTGATGGGACCTTTGCCATTTGGGCAAATGAGCACAAGCCTGAGTTTCCTTTTCTGCAGTATAGGCTGAGAAAGGAGATGTCGCCTCTCTTGTGTGCTAACTGACTTTTACCAGTTAGTGTGAATTAGATCTTTCAAAGAGGAAGAAGGAGAAGGGGGAAGGATGAAGCAACATGGATAGAGGTGAAGGCAGTGTGAGGGGTCAGAGAGAGATGAAAGGACCATCATGTCACCTTTGACTACTCTTAGTGAGGCTGGCTTGGAGTGCAGGAGACGGGGAGAGTGAGGACTCGGGCTAAAGGCAGTGTTCATTCATTACTTCCGGGCAGAGTTCAGCCTTTGGCATGTTTGTTGGATGCTGGCGCTGTGTTCATCCAATGAAACTTCAAACTTCTGTCCTCTCATTAACCCTTTGTCTCCCCTTTGTTCACAATTTAAAACTTCTATTCTCGGGTTCTCTTTAGAGCCCCAGGAAATCAGAAGTCACAAGTCACTTCTGTTTACAGAGAGGCCCCCTGTATGCAAAGGCAGGAGGGTGTGTTAACAGCACACCGGTCTAGTGGCTGGTCACGCCTATGCAGTACATTCTCCATCCCTTAGCTCAACAAAAGGAAAATCACCAAAGAAAAAAAATTTTCTTTTTCATGGATAATTACTTTTTCAGTTCCCTCCCCCACCCATACTCTGTGTGAATTACAATAGAACACGCACACACACATACACACAATTTTCTGCCAGAATATGTTACTCCAGTACATTCTACCCTCCTCCCTCACTGCCTCCTACCCTTTTTTCTCCTATCAACTTTCTTCCCATGACACCCAATGGACAGGTAGGGGAATTCAAAATAGACCCCAGTCTCAAATGTAGTTTAAAGCTCACTCACGCACTGCTATTGTGCCAGTTCTGACTCATAGTTACAGGATACAACTGTCCTTGTGGATTTCTGAAACAACAATTCTTTGTGGGAGTTGAAAGCTGCCCTTTCTACAGGAATGCAGCAGGTGCGTTTGAACTGCCAACCCTGCAGTTAGCAGGCCAACGTGAAGGTATTTTGCCACTTTGCCACCAAGGATCCTAAAGGTAGCATGAGGAGAACATTTATTAAATCTTCCATGGTACACAGGCAAGGGGGAGACCTGAACCACAGCTCTCGGGATTCTTGGTGCCTCGCAGTGGACAGTTCCAGCCACATCGGATCCAGGCTTCCCAAGATTTGCAGAGCCACCAGCATAGTCTTTGCTCCTCTCCAGGATTCACAATTGCTTCCTGGTTGCTCAGGTATGTAGGAGTTTAGTGGTTCTCTAATGCAATCATCCCATTTTGCAAAGAAGATGCTGATGCCCAGACCGGGGAGAAGATTATCTGGGGCCACTGAGAAGGACACCATCACCTCAAGTCCTTCTGACCCCCCACAAGTTTCTGCCAACAGCAATGAGCTCTGGGTTACCTACTCAGTCTTTTGAAGCCTTAGCCAGCTGATGCAGCTGCCAGTTGGATTGATCAGGGTATGTGACCCAGAGCTCCTTAGAACGCGCCCCCCCAAATGCAAATTTACTGCCATAGAGTTGATACTGATTCATAATGACCCTATAAGACAGGGTAGAACTTCCCCTGTAGGTTTCTGAGACTAACTTTCAGCCTTTCTCCTGAGAAGTGGCTGGTTGTGTGGTGGTTTAGACCTTGCAGTTAGCAGCCTTTTAGCATGAGAGGTAGGGCCTCATTTCTGTTCTGATTATGCTCCATTCTGTGAGATGCCAGTGCCGAGGCTCCCACCCCTGCAGGTAGCAGTGAGATTTTTCTCACTAAACTGAGCTGGATGGGAAACTTGGGGCAAGTAGTGCATCGCAGCCAAGGAAGATCTCATTGACAGTGCAGAACTTGAATAAGGCAGGAAGACACAGGAGTGGCCATCTGGCGGTGGGGAAAGTGTTCCAGGTAGGAGACAGTCAGTGCAAAAGGCCTTGTGATTGGGTTCTCCAAGCTTCTTCCTGGAACAGCAAGGAGACCAATGTGAGTGGGGCATGACACTCTGTAGTGAGGAAAGATGATCACTGTGTGGGCCTCCTGTATGATTGAGAAGCCAAGGGGAATTTTTAAACCCTAAGCCAGATCAATGCTCAAGGAAGCATTAGTCAAGACATCAAATGACACGCTGCATTGGCTAAAAGTGCTACAACAGATCTTTTAAAAAGACTGAAGATAAAGGATGTTACTTTGAGGACACTGCCTGATCTTGTGCCAAATCTTGCCATGGTTGTTAGGTTGGAGTCCATTGTTGCAGCCATGGTGTCAGCCCATCTCCTTGATGGTCAGTCTCTTTTCTTGTGGACCTTCAGTTTTACCGAGCATGATGTCCCTTTCCATGGACTGGTCTTTCCTGATAAAATGTAGTAGCTACCAGATTGGATGTCATGCCTTTAGAACAGTGGTTTTCAACCTTCCTAATGTTGTGACACTTTCATATAGTTCCTCATGTGTGGTGCTACCCCCAACTATAAAATTATTTTTGTTGCTACTTCATAACTATAATATTGCTACTGTGATGAATCGGATGACCCCTGTGAAAGCATTGTTCGACCCCTCCCCCCCCATGGGGGTCGCGACCCACAGGTTGAGGATCACTGCTCTGGAACATTTTCATCATAGAAGAGAGTTTGGTTGCACAGCTCTGAGTTAGACGGTGAGACGGGTTATTTGACATTCATTTGCTGATGTGTTTGCGAACCCAGTGGAAACACTCGGGAATGAGCATCTTCTTAGCCATATTCCCGGATCATTCAAATGCCATCTCCCCTGTGAATGCCTCACTCCATCCTTGGCTTTCCATACTTGCCATATGAAAATGGGATAATATTCAATACTTAGCATTATATATAACCCAGTATTTGGTAGTCTGCCTCAAACAGATGCGAGTCTCTCTTTTTTTCTACTAATATTTAATTTTGATATGTGAAAACATACAAAGCAAAATCTGTTCCATTTCAACCCTTTCTGGACACAATGTTCAGTGACATTGGTCACACTCTTCATATTGAATTAACATTCTTGTTCTTTCTATTCTAGGTGTTTCCTTTCTTTTTACTTAATCTCTCTGCCACAACCCTCTCACATATATTTTGAATTATCTGTAACCCATTTAGTTTTGTGCTGATTTTTTAAAGACTGCAATACTCAAGGATGCAATCCTTTAAGAGCTAAATTGTTATTTAGTTTAAAGATGACTTCAGGGGACAGTTTCAATTCAAGGTTTGAAGAGTAACTCAGGGTCATAGTCTCTGGGACTCTTCCAGTTAAGTAAGTCTAGATAATTAAAGAATTTTAAATTACATTCCACAAGGTTCTCCCTTTCTATCAGCATCCTTAGGAATCATGGTGCTATGGTGCCTGCTAACCTCAAAGTCAGTAGTTGAAACCACAAGCCACTCTGCAGGGGAAAGCAAAGGCTTTCTGTTTCCTTAAAGAATAGCAAGCGAGGAACCCGCAGGGGGTGTTCTATACTGAGTCAAAATTGACTCCATGGCAGTGAGTTTATGTTGTTATCGAAAAAAGAACACATTTTAATGGGGGCTCTGACAGATACCAGCAACCAATTGCCATTGAGTCAACTCGGACTCATGGAGAGCCCAAGTGTGTTAGAGAAGTCCAGTCCCTAGAATTTTCCATGGCTGGGGTGGGTTTTTTTTCCAGAGGCATATCACCAGGCCCTTCTTGGAAGGCACCTCTGGGTGAACTCAAACCTTTAACCCGTAGTTCGCAGCCTAGCTCATGAACAATACCATCCAAGGACGGTACATTTCCTTGCAAATGGTCACCTGCAGTAGATGAACCAAGGTCAAGTAACTGCCTGAGAAACATCAACCAGAGGAAAGCAGAGTGAACCCCAGGGTTCTTGGGAAGAGGGCCAGAGAGAGAAAAAGGAGAAAACAGCTTTCTCGGGACATCAGAAAGGAGAGGACTCCACTTTGTGGATGCCATAGAACAATCCCAAGCCAAGCATGGGTGAGAAACAGACCCCACCCAAACCCAGCGGGCTGGATTCTGTCGCCAAGTGTTGAACACCAGACATGGATATGACAGAGCCGCTAGTCGTCCGTGGAAAGAAACTGCCCATTGTCTGGTAGTTTTGCAGCATTTGAACAACCA
This sequence comes from Tenrec ecaudatus, assembly GCF_050624435.1. NCBI lineage: Eukaryota > Metazoa > Chordata > Mammalia > Afrosoricida > Tenrecidae > Tenrec > Tenrec ecaudatus. The sequence goes on along the minus strand of NW_027459686.1, from coordinate 49,802 downwards.
GGCCTCTGCTGCCTCTTCTGGCCTGAAATATAATTGCAGCCATAACCGCCCAGCGGTTCAATGGGTAGAACTCCCTGGGGAGGGCTAACTACCCAAATCATTTGGGAGATCATTTTAGGATTGTCCAGGAGATCTTTGGCTGTGTCTATTATATGAACGATGGTGTCTTTTTTTTTAAAAAAAAGAAACTTTATTGTAAGGTGGGTTAAGATTTACAGAGAAAATCAGCTTTGCATGTAACAATTTATACACGTTTTGTTATGTGACATTGATGACAATCTCCTGCAATGTAATATCACTCATGCCATTGAAACTCTGCTTCCTGTTTTCATCCACCCTTCTCCCCTAACCTTGCCTGCCATTTGAATTTGGCCTTGGGCAAATACTGCCTATTTGCTTTTGAATGGTTGATGGTTCTGAGGAATGTGTGCTCCTCAGTGCTATGATTCATTTTGGTGTAGTTGTTCTTATCAGGTGCCATTGAGCCAGTTGCAACCCACATTGACCCTATGCCAAACATTCAGAAACACTACCTAGCCCTGAATAATTCTCCTAATTGTTCCCAAGCTTGAGCCCCTTGTTTCAGTCACTGTCAATCCATCTCCTTAAGGGGCTTCCTCTCATTCACTGTCCCTCTACTTCACCTGGCATGATGTCCTTCTCCAGGGACTAGTCTCTCTTAATAACATGACCAAAGTATGTGAGAGGAAGTCTCACCATCCTTCCCTTTAAGGAGCCCTCTGACCATACTTCTTCTAAGACAGATCTGTTTCTTCCCTTGGCAGTCCATGTTACTTTCAATATTCTTCACCAGCACCACAATTCAAACATATCAATTCTTCTTCAGCCTTCCTTATTCAATGTCTGACTTTCACATACTTATGAAGCAATTTAAATTACTATGGCTTGGGTAAGGTGCACCTTAGTCCTCAAAGTAACATCCTTGCTTTTTAGCACTCTACAGACGTATTGTGCACCAAATGTATCCATATGCAATGCGTCATTTGATCTCATGATTGCAGCTTCCAAGAGCATTGATTATAGACCTCATCAAGACAAAAATCCGTGACAACTTCAACAAATAACAACAAATAAAACAACAACAACAAACTTCTCTATTTATCATGGTACCTATTGATCAAGTTGTGAGCATGTGTGTCTTCTTGACATTGAGTTGTAATCCATACTGAGGGCTGCAATCTTTGATTCTCATAAGGTTCACTTTATAAACCTGTTTATTTTTCAGGGGGTTGAATTCAGTTCCAGACCTGAAGGGTGATGAAGGACCATAGTAGTGGGGATCTCACTAGTTTATCTAACCAATAAACCTCATCTTTTATCATTATTATTATTACTATTGGTAGTAGTAGTATGACTTTCAGTTTTCTTACACATTACTCCCCACTCTATCTAGCATCATGTACCATGATCCCTTTCAGAGCAGCTGTTTGTGATAGGCAGGCACCATTTAGTTCTTCTGACCTTAGCATCATAGAGGCTGAGGTACGCATAGTCCATTACTGATTTGGACTAATTGTTGCCAGGCATCTTGATTTTCTTCACTGTTATTTGCTCCAGACAGGGTGCAATAGTTTATTGTGCCAGCCTGGCCGATAAACACAAGTAGGATTAATCGAAGGGCAGAGGGATAAATGGCTTCGTGAGCCTCGCCTTGCTTGTTCTGTGCCTCAATTTAAAGGGGTACACTGCCTGTGGGATGCCTAGTTTGTGGACTGTGTTGCTGTAAGTTGAGGTCCATTTAATCCCACAGGATTGGAATGTTCGTCTCTGGAGCTGGGGACCGACAGTTGGTGACAGTTGGTGACTTGCCTTGCTGTTTGCTGCCTGGGTATATATAGCCCAGCTCTCTCTACAGAAAGGGACTGGCAACTGGCGGCTCTCAAGCCTTAAAGGACTGCTAGTGTCTCACTGTTTTATAATTTAACTGTTAGTTTCTTGTGTTATCTATCTGTATATAATTTAGTGGTTCATTTCTTGTATTGTATATCTAGCTTTATAGATATATTTATATATAATTACTAGCAATATGGTTTTGTCTCTCTAGAGAACCCTGTCCAACACATAGGGTGAGACCAAGAACTGACTTTTAGTTTGCTACTCACTAGCTTTTGAAGACCCCAGTCACTTCCCTGATGGATACAGAACATTGTCTTTGCGAGCTAGTTTGTACCAATTGATCTTGAGGTCTCTCAGAGCTACGTTCCTGATCCCCGATATTTAGGACACGCTCCCTCAAGGGGTTTTGTTATAGCTAAGACATTTTCATAACTATGCCTCCTGGATGCACTATTATATTCATGGGCATATTTGTAGTATATGCTAATATGTATATAGAACTATTCTCTGGCAAACCTATATTTATTCATGGGGCTAATCCCATTCTCCTTCCCACAACTGCTAAGATATTGTGGTTTTTCTATCTATCTATTTATCTCTTTAGCTATCCTTGTATGTTATTGTTATTATTGGAGTATTTATCTCTGTTGCCTTTAATGCTTGTAGTCTACTGAGAAAGGATAGTGTTTTGATGTTCCAAATGTTTCCCATTTTCTGGGTTACATGACACAAACCAATAGAAGAAGAGAAAAGAAAAATAATTAACCCAAGTAATAACACCAACAATAAAACCAATTTAGTCTTTTGGTTAAGAATTAGTCAGACTTTCCCACTCCTAGGCTAACCCTTGAAAGAAAACGAATGAGATAAAAGACCATAGGGAGGAAGAAAGGAGAGTGGGAGGCAAGGGAATAAAGAAAGAAGGTGGCAGGGTTGTGTGAACAATTAATGTGGACCTTCTTTGATGTGTATTAAAAATAATATTGACTGGTTTTTTCAATACTCACCAAAAATTATTTATGTCAATCAAGAAAATTTCACTACCCTGGAATCAATTCTGACATATAGCAACCCTTTGGACAGAGTATAGAACTGCTCCTGTGGGTTTCCAAGGCTGTAAATCTTTATAGGAGTAGAAAATCTCATCTTTCTCTTGTGGAGTGGGGGTGGGGGGAGTTTCGAACTTCTGATCTTGCCGTTAGAAGTCCAACACATAATCTACTTCACCAACAGGGCTCCTCCTTTCATCATTAATCTAGACTGTTTGACCTTCTTGGCTTACTGGGTTTTATTTTCTCGCTTTGGAAGACATGGTACCAAAATACACACCATTTCCTAGCCCCCCCAAAATCAAAAGTAAGCAAAAACAAAACAGGAAAAACTAGCAACCCAATCCAAACCAACTAACCTTTTTAGCCATATAGATAAAGGATACTTGTAGCCAACCTCTGTGTTGGGGGCAATAGGGATAGATGGGGACTGTGGTTAACAGGCACGTGTCAGCTCATCCACAGGGGACATTCAAATTCTAGCTCCAGACTGTTGTTGCCTTGGGGAAATGCAAGGATTTTAAGGCCTGATTTTCTGTTTGTAACTGAGATGCTGAGAATATAAAATTCGATGTGAAATCGTCAACTTTTCAAATATTGGATCACATTAGTTAAAACCACTTTTCAGGCTGCTCATCATCATACTAGCACGTCATTAGGCTAAAATCATATCAAAGACATCTGGTTTATCCCCTGTGCCCTTTAAGGACAGCTGAAACATGAGGACGGGAATTTGACATTCATTCTTCCTCTAGACCCTCACCCTTTGCCTCCATCGGCTGGCGTTCATAGAAGAGGCAGACGGTTTTGTTCAACTTCAGCATAATCAGAGTCCTGAGAGTTAAACACAATACATATATCATTTCATACTAGTCATTTTAATATTAGCCCAAACAAAACCAACAAAAACCCAACCCGTTGCTGTTATGTTGGTTCTGGCTCCCGAGGACCCCCTGGGTGCCAGGGAGAAACTACAAATCACAGGATTCTCAAGCCTGTGGGCTTCTAGAAGCAGGCCATTAGTTATTTGTTCTGAGGGGTGCAACTGCCCACCTCTTGATACGTTGAGTCCTTAACCATTTGTGCCACCCAGGGTCTCCCAGTCTTCGTATGTGACCCCCAAATTCCTTGACAGGCTACCTATAGGAAGGTAGAGTCTATGTCCTTTCCCCTTAAATTGGGATGTTTCATGACCTCTGTGACCAATAGATTATGGAGAAGATGATACTGTGACATCTAGTTTGGGCAACCCCCTTTCCTCCCCCAAAGTGCTTCACGGCTTCTGAAAAATCCCTTCAAAGACTTCTTCTTGAGTGCTCACCCTTAGAATGTCTAGCCTCCACGTGCTACCTCTCAGGACACTTCTCAGCACCCGAACACTATGCTGAAAGAAGCCTGAGCCACCTGGAAAGGCCACGTGGAGACACTCCAACCAACAACCTAGCTAAGCACCCAGATAACGGCCAGCTTCAGCTGCCAGCCCTCTGAGTGCACGTGTAGGCACTGGAGTCACCAGAGGCCCCTGCCCCAGCTCCCATGTGACTGCCAACTCATGGGAGACTCCAAGCACGACCCAGTGGCCTCCCAGCAACCACACGATGATGGTCCTTGTTTGAAGCCACTGCGTTTGGAGAGGAGGCGTTTCTTGCCCAGCCACAGGGATGAGAACCTGCATCTCAACAACATGCAGGTGGGTGAGGGGGCCGTCTCTCGAGCAAGGCAGCCTCCCTTCTTGTCAACTCCTGGGGATTTTTGTTGTTCTTGCCACTGCTGCCCCAATTCCCCAGGAGTTAGAGGAAGGCAGGCAGCAGGCCTCATGTGGCCAGGAGGCAGGAGCCTTTGTGGGATGCAGTTACAATGGGAGAGATAACCTTAAAGGCAGGAGCCTGACTTTACCTTTGCCTCCTGAACATTTGGGATGCAGAACACCTGTCAAATCCCATCTTCTGTCCAACCCTGATCATATGTCTGTCTTATGTTTGCACACAGGACGCAGACTTGTGAACACCCAAAGAACAGGGTCTGGCGCCAAGAAACCAGCGCCACAAGGAACTGATGTTTCTCCAGCAATGGGGAGGGGTGGGATGAGAGGAAGAAAGGAGTACAAATCACTGGATCAAAACAAGGTGGGGAAAGGAAGGAGGAAAGGGAGAGAGTGAAGGAGGGAGACTGGGAGGCTGAAGGGAAAAGGCAGGGAAGTAAAGGAGAAAGGTGGGGGTGGGGAGAGAGGAGCGATGAAGAAATGGAGGAGTGCGGGAGGGAAGATGGAAGGTGAAGGCAGGCAGGAAGACGTGAGCAAAGGGAGGGAAGGAAGAAAAGAGAAAGAGAAGGGCAAGAAGAAGAAAGGAAGGTAGGGAAGAAAGGAAGAAAACGAGAAACCTAATGTCAATGGCACCCTCTATGTTTTTATTTCCTGTTTTTCTGAGGTAGCCTCTTCAGCAGAAGCAAATGGGCTGTATCGCCTCAAACTCCACCTAGGTAGAAAGCACGGGTTTCATTTTGCCAGGGCCTGTGTAAATGTTTGAACTGAGCAGCATTAACACTGAGACAGTGATTACCCCACGTGACTGTTGCGCTCTGATGATGCCAAGGCAACGGGAAAGGGGGCTCATTATTTCTCCAGGTGACAAAAAAATTGTATTTTGACATTTCACCCTGAATGTGGGGAAGGGGGGCGTGGTGGAGGAAGCAGGGGCCCTTTGTGGAGTCTCCTCTTGCCATTGTGATGCCCCTTGGCCTGCCAACAACCTGAGGTCCTGCACGCTGCCAGTGAGGGGCTTGGCTGCAGGCTCTAGCCCAGCATTTCTTATCAGATTTACTGTGACAAGTGATGGGAGAAAAGCAAGATGCTGTTAACAGCGCATCCATTCAGACCCTGCTATTTAGAAATTTGGATTTATGTTTTGTCAGAGAGAAGTAGCACTGATGTTAATCTTTGCACTACCCTTGGAAAAAATCATTCATAATCTAATAACAATAATCCATAGCATTTGTGGAGCTCTGAGAACCAAGGGGATGGTCAGAAGCATTTTTAGACAGATGTATCATTTCATCTTCAAAGCAACCCAGTGAGGAATAAGAAAAGTTGGCTTATGACTTCCCTTCTGGAAAGTGAGTCTTTGGAAGCACAGAGAGGTCCAGGTTTGCCCAAGGTCACATAGTCAATAAGTTAGAGAGCCTGGATTTGAACCTGAGCGGTCTGCTGCCAGAGGTACTTTTTTGCTCGTGTTTATTAAGGCAACTTGCAGCTCTGGCAAGGATTCAGATAGAATTGAGGATCACTTTTTTAAACAATTTATTAGGGGCTTATACAACTCTTATCACAGTTCATACATATACATACATCTATTGTATAAAGCACATCTGTACAGTCTTTGCCCTAATCATTTTTTTCTCCTCTTTTCTTTTTTTACATTTTATTAGGGACTCATACAACTCTTATCACAATCCATACATATTCATACATCAATTGTATAAAGCACATCCATACATTCCCTACCCCAATCATTCTCAAAGCATTTGCTCTCCACTTAAGCCCTTTGCATCAGGTCCTCTTTTTTCCCCCTCCCTCCCCTTTCCCCCCTCCCTCATGTGCCCTTGGTAATTTATACATCGTTATTTTGTCATATCTTGCCCTATCCAGAGTCTCCCTTCCCCGGTTCTCTGCTGTCCCTCTCCCAGGGAAGAGGTCACATGTGGATCCTTGTAATCAGTTCCCCCTTTCCAGCCCACTCACCCTCCACTCTCCCTGCATCGCCCCTCACACCCTTGGTCCTGAAGGTATCTTCCACCCTGGATTCCCTGTACCTCCAGCCCTCATATATACCAGTGTACAGCCTCTGCCCTATCCAGCCCTAACAGTGCTTCTCTCTATCCTTGTGGAGCCCTGGTGATGGGCTGGGCTGCTAAGTAGTAGGTTAAACAGGCTTTCCCCTCCTGTGAAAAGTTACACTCTCGGGAAACTCACGGGTTGCTCTGAATCAAGGTCAACTCAATGGCAGTGAGTTTGGCTTTTTAATGTCTCTCCCTGTTGTTGTTGTTGTTGTTGTTGTTGTTGTTAGTTTGCCATCCAGTTGGTTCTGGTCCATGGCAAACCTATTCACAGCAGAATGTAACAATAACAGCTCCTCCTCCATCCACCCAAGTGTTCCTATGCTCAGTCCTCTTGTTGTAGTCACTGTGTCAATCCAGCTCTTCAAGGTCCTTCAAACTTTTTTCACAGCCCTTCCATTTTTCTAAGCATGATGCCTCTCCAGGGACTGGTCTCCACTGACAACATGTCCAAAGTCTCACCATCCTTACTTCTAATGAGAATTCTGGTCGTACTTCCAAGACAGATTTTGTTTGTTCTTTTGGCAGTCCATGGTACTGTCAATATTCTTTGCCAGTACCATGGTTCAAATTCATACAGTTTACCTGGGTCTTCTTCACTCAATGGCAAGCTTTTCACATGCAGATGAGGCCAATGAAAATACCATGGTTTGGATCAGGTGCACTTCCTGCTTAAAGTAACATCCTAACTTTTCAACATTCTAAAGAGCTCTTATGCAGCAGATCTACCCAGTGCAATGTATCTTTTCATCTCTTGACTGCTGCTTCCAGGAGCATTGCTTGTGGATCCAGACAAGACAAAATCCTTGACAACTTCAAGTTTTTCTCGATTTATCATCATGTTACCTATTGGTTCAGTTGTGAGTATTTTGGTTTTCTTTGTGTTGAGTTGTATCCCACATTGAAGGCTGCAATCCTTGATCTTCACCAGCAAGTGCTTCAAGTCCCCCATCCTTGTCACCAAGCCAAACTGTGTCGTCTGCATATAGCAAGTTGTTAATAATATTTCCTCCAAATCTGATTCTGTGTTCTTCTTCATATAATTTGGCTTCTCTGATTATTCGCTCACCATACAGATTGAAAAAGTATAATAAGTGGGTGCAACCTGGATGCACACCTTTCTTGATTCTTAAACCATGCAATCTACCCTTGTTCTATTTGTGCTACTGCTTCTTAATCCATGTACAAGTTTCACATGAGCAAGACAAAGTGTTCTGGAATTCCCTTCTCAAAACTATCCATGTTTTGTTATGATCCACACAGTGGATCACACCACCTTGGGTGTTAATAAAACATAAGTAAACATCTTTTGGGTATTCACTGCTTTCAGGCAAGATCCATCTGATGTCTGATATCCTTTGTTCCACATCCTCTTCTGAATCTGGCTTAAATCTCTGGGAAACCAAACTCACTGCCTTGTAGTTGATGACAACTCATCCTGACCCTATAGTATAGGGTAGAACTAACTGCCCCTGTGAGTTTCTGAGACTGTAACTCATTATGGGAGTAGAAAACCTTGCCTTTCTTCCACGGAGTGACTGGTGGTTTTGAACTTCTGACCTTGGGGTTTGCAATCCAACCTGTAACCACTGTGCCACGATGGCTCTTGAATGCTGAATATGGTAACTTTCTGTCAATGAATTAATGCAACTGTTGTTGTATTAGCTTCAGTACAATTTGACTCACATGTGATGCCAATGATAGTGTTACATAATTTGACCATTCGGTTGGTCTCCCTTCTTTGGTATGTATACACATATGGATCTCTTCCAGTCTGTTAGCCAAGTAGCTGTATTCCAAATATCCTGACATAGATGTGTGAGTGCTGCCAGTGCTTTATCAGCTTGTGGAAACATTTCAATAGATATTCCAGCAATTCCTGGCATTTTGTTTTGGGCTAGTGCTTTCCATGCATCTTGAATTTCTTCTTTCCTGACCATTGGTTCTTGCTCATATGTTACCTCCTGAAATGGTTGAATGTTGGTCTATTCTTTTTGATACAGTGACTCCATATTGTTTCCATCTTCCTCAGATGTTTCCTTCATCATTCAATATTTTGCCCATAGAATTTTTTAATATTGCACCTCGAGTCTTGACATTTTTCTTCAGTTCTTTCAGTTTAAGATATGCTGAATATGATCTGCTTTGGTTTTCTAACTCTAGGCCTTTGCACATTTTGTGATAATATTTTACTTTGTATTCTCGAGTTGTCCTTTGAAATTTTCTATTTAGCTCTTTACTTCATCATTTCTTCCATTTGCCTTAGCTACTCTCTGATTAAGAGTAAGTTTCAGAGTCTCTTCTGACATGCACTTGTATCTTTTCTTTATTTCCATTTTTTTAAATGACACTGTGTTTTATTCAGAGATGTTCTCAAAATTTGGTGGGTTATTATCAAGGTTGTATATTGACTCTCGTGTACTTGTTTGCATTTTCTTGAACTTCAACTTGAGCTCACATATGAACAATTGCTGATCTGTTCCACAATCAGTCCCTGGACTGGTTTCAGTTGCTGATATTGAGCTTCTTTTATTGTCTCTTCCCACAGGTGTAGTCAATTTGATTTCCGTGTATTCCATCTGGAGAAGTCCACATTTATGGTCACCTTTTTTGTTGTTGATCAAATGTTTGAAGAAATCATTAATCATGCAAAATTCTAACATACAATCAAGATAAATTGGTAATTATTGGTGATTGGAGTGCAAATGTTGGAACCAAAGAGGAAAGAACAGAAGTTGGAAAATATAGTATGTGCTAGCAGCAATTTATTGGTCTTGCAAACTCTGTCATGCGATCTCCAGCTTGGTTTCTATCACCAAGACCATATTTTTCAACTACTGATCCTTCCTCTTTGTTTTCAACTTTTGCATTCCAATAGCATTTTGATAGCAAGTCTGACAAATTTGGGACTGAATATGGTGGTAGAATTATTCAATTTCTGCATCACCGGCTTTGGGTGGTTGGTGCATAAATTTGAACAATAGTTGTATTGATTGGTTCTCCTTGAAGGGGCATAGATAGCATCCTAGCAAAGATAACATTGTACATTAAAATAGATCTTAAAATGTCCTTTTGATGATGAATGCAATGTTGTTTCTCTTGATTGTGTCATTTCCAGCAGAGTAAACCATAAGATTTTCTGTTTCAAAATGGTCAATATCAGTCCATTTCAGCTAACTAATGCTTACAATATCAATCTTTATGTATTCCATTTCATTTTTAATGACTTCCAATGTCCCTAGATTCATATTTCATACATCCCAAGTTTCAATTATTAATGACGATTTGAACTGTTTCTCCTCATTTTGAGTTGTGCCCCATCAGCAAATGAAGGTCCTGATGGCTATACTCGATTTGCATCATTATGGTCGACTTGCCTATGAAAAGTCAGCTCTTCCTCTTCCTCAGCCAGTATTTTGAGTACTTTCCAAGTTGAAGAGCTCATCTTCTGGCACACGTTCTGACAATGTTCTTCTGTTGTTCATGGGGGGTCTAGTAACTGACAGTATTGCTGCTATCCATAGGGTTTTCAATGGCTCATTCTTCCCATGCAGGTAGCCAATTCCTTCTTCATTGTCTGTTCTTTGTCTGGAAGCTCTTTGGGTGACCCTGCTGGTATATGAAATGCCAATCACATAGCTCCCAGTATCTCACAAAACAAAAGTCACCACAGTACCACAAAATGCCAGACAAGTGATGGACCTCTATTTTTAGTGAGGCGTGGCCTGGTGGGAGGAGTGGGCCCTTAGGTGGTTCTGATCCACTTACTGGAACAAATACTGTTAGTTCTTATTTCATAAATGTGAAATGCATAAAAGGGACACCCCCCCCAAAATATCCTCCAATTCAGACTTTCTGCCTTTTAAAAGAGGATAACCCACTCTGATTCAAAGTCATTGAGGTGTTTTGTTTTCCCCTCCCTCTGAGGCTACAGAGACTAGACTAATCACAGCTGAGGTGGAGCGACTGAAATGACTTAAAGCACCAGCTAGACTGGCTGTCAGAAGCAGCTACAGTCAACAGCTACAGACTGACAGAGCTGCTCAGCCAAGAGCTGAGGGTTCTCAACTCCCACTTCTACTGATGGGCACAGCCAGTGGCCTCTGGGAGTTGACTGGAACCCAGCAGCCAGCTGTGAGGAGCAAGCTAATTCATCTCAGCCTGGCCCAGGTCATCAAGTCACTGAAGGAGTATCGGGAAAGAGGGAAGAAATTTGGGGTCCCACATTTGGCCACAGACAAAAGTTGTTCTGTGTTTAGACAGTAGTTCTGGGCCTGAGTTTGGGGCAGGTGTGATGAACGAAAGTCGGCTCCCTCCCTGCATCTGGGAACAGATGGTGGGGCTGCCCTGGAAACAGCAGGCCAGTCAGCTGGAGCAAAAAAGGCTTGGCCTCTAAAGCCCTGGCAGGGCAGACTGAAGCTACCTGGACTGTTTTTTCTTAACCCAATGGCTCCTGCTACCCTCACCACCCCCAACTAGGTAAAAGGGAAGAAAGATGCATTTTCTTTACAGAGGCAACTTTCTAGAAAGGAGACCAGCCCACCAGCTGTGAAAGGTCCCCTTAAACCATTTTACTTTGAGCAGGAGGAAGAAATGTTGAGATTCCCAGAGCCACGTGGAATTGTGGATCCTCTAGTTTAGGTTCCAGTGATGCCAGATCGATTTTTCTAGAGAAAGTCAAAATTCCTGTTTTCTTAAAAACCTCCTGATTTTTTCAAAGGCGATTCAATAACATTGGATAGAAGCCAAGTAGGTCAAAGAGCCCTGAATGCACAGTGGGTTATGTGTTGGGCAGCTAACTAGAAGGTCAGTAGTTTGAAACCACCAGTCACACTGGGGGAGCGGGGGGTGGGGGATAGGGTGGGGGGCTGTGCAGAGATGAGACCTTCTAGTCCATATAGAATTTCAGCCTCAGAAACCCACAGGGGCAGTTCCGCTCGGTCTTACAGGGTCACTGTGAGTTGGAATCTTCTAGATGGCAGTGAATAAGCAGGCCAACCAGAGTCCACACAGGTCCTCATTTGGCCATGGGAGTCCCCAGTCTGTGACCCTCACAGAATCGACCTTTGTGTATCGATGTTAAAAGTGAGATCCAGAGAGGGGAGCGCCTGTCCCCTTGAGGAGCACCTAGTTGACTTTCCAGTCTCCAATCTGTAGCAGACATTCCCGGTGCTCCTTCTCTTCATTCCCAAATTCCTGATTCCGTGTACTCGCCTCAGTCACCAAGGGCCAGCTCTGAAGGTCCCTTTGCTGGTGCTGGCTGAATGTGCTGAGGAACATATGCCCCTGGGAACAGCCCTGACCAGGCCCCTCACTCCTTGGATGGCAAAACTCTGAGAGGCGTGTGCCACACCTACCCCTGGAGACTTCCTAATTGATTAAGCAGCAGGTTCCCAGGTTTGTAATTGGATTCACAATCTATTTGTTATCGGTGGCCTTCCCTCCACTGGCTCACAATGCCACATCATTACCTGCATGCTCAGAGTTTCCTAAATAAGCTCATTGACTTTAAATCTTTGGCCAGGGTCTGCTTCAGTGAGAACCCAAACTAAGCCCAGGTCTGAATCGTTATGTGTCCTTCCTGCCATCCAGTTGATGCCGACTCATGGCAAATCTATAGGATAGGGTAGAACTGCACCTGAGAGTTTCTCTGACTGGAACTCTTTTTTTTTTTTTTAACATTTTATTAGGGGCTCATACAACTCTTATTACAATCCATACATATACATACATCAATTGTATAAAGCATATCCATACATTCTTTGCCCTAATCACTCTCAAAGCATTTGCTCTCCACTTAAGCCCTTTGCATCTGGTCCTCTTTTTTTTACCCTCTCTCCCGCTCCCCACTCCCTAATGAGTCCTTGATAATCCACAGATTGTTATTTTGTCATATCTTGCCCTATCCGGAGTCTCCCTCCCACCCCTTCTCTGCCGTCTGTCTCCCAGGGAGGAGGTTACATGTGGATCCTTGTAATCTGTTCCCCGTTTCCAACCCACTCACCCTCTTCTCTCCCAGTATCGCCCCTCACACTCCTGGTCCTGAAGGTATCATCCACCCTGGATTCCCTGTGCCTCCAGCTCCTATATGTACCAGTGTACAACCTCTGCCCTATCCAGTCCTGCAAGGTAGAATACGGAGCATGGTAGTTGGGGGGAGGAAGCATCCAGGATCTGGGGGAAAGCTGTGTTTTTCATCGGTACTACATCGCACACTGACTGACCCATCTCCTCTCCTAAACCCCTCTGTGAGGGGATCTCCAGTGGCCAGCAAATGGGCTTTGGGTCTCCACTCTGCACTTCCCCCTTCATTCACTATTATGTGTATATATATATATCATATACCATATATTTTTCATAATGCCTTATACCTGGTCCCTTTGGCACCTTGTGATCGCACAGGCTGGTGTGCTTCTTCCATGTGGGCTTTTTTGCTTCTGAGCTAGATGGCCGCTTGTTCACCTTCAAGCCTTTAAGACCCCAGACACTATCTCTTTTGATAGCCGGGCACCGTCAGCATTCTTCGCCACATTTGCTTATGCACAAGTTTGTCTTTGGCAATCGTATCATGGAGGTGTGCAGCCAATGCTGTGATTTTTTTGTTTTTTGATGCCTGATAACTGATCCCTTCGGGACCTCGTGATCACACAGGCTGGTGTGCTCTTCCATGTGGGCTTTGTTGCTTCTGAGCTAGATGGCCTCTTGTTTATCTTCAAGTCTTTAAGATCCCATACACTATCTCTTTTGATAGCCGGGCACCATCAGCTTTCTTCACCACATTTACTTGTTCACCTGCTTTGGCTTCAGCAGTTGTGTCTGGAGGATGAGCATTGTAGAGTGCCAATTTAATAAAAGAAAGTATTCATGCATTGAGGGAGTGCTTGAGTTAAGGCCCAAGGTCCTGCCGCCACCTTAATACTAAACCTATAAATATAGACACATAGATCTATTTCCCCATCCATATATATATTTGCATGCACATGTCTTTGTCTAGACCTCTATAAATGCACTTTGACTCCTAGCTCTTTCCTCCATCTCCCTTGACTTTCCTCCTGTCCCACTACCATGCTCCGTCCCCACCTGGGTTACAGCTATACCTCTTCTTTACGTAACCTTACCCTTGATCATTCCCTACCAGGCCTGCCACTTCCCCCTCACTACCATTTCGAGTCCCATGTTGTTCCCTTGTCCCTGTGTTTGTTAACACCACTTCCTTACCTCCCGCACCTCCCCCTATCCCAAGTGCCCCCGGAACTGTCGGTCCTGTTGTTTTTCCTCCAGATAGTCCAACCAGCCTCTCTTATTTAGACAGACCTGTGGAGACACTAACATGCACGAAAACAAGACAGAGGAAAACAAAGCAACAGTATACAACCAGACAACAAAGCAACAAAAACTAACCACTGACAAAGAACAAAACAAAACACATCAAGAAAGAAGAGCTTGTAGTTAGTTCAAGGATCATTTGTTGGACCTTAGGAGTGTTTTCCAATCCAGTCTGTTGAGGCACCACAACCTGGCCCCAAAGTCCACTTTCAGCATTCCCTGGGGACCTTGCCACTCCATTCCCTTGCTGTTCCACTGCACTCCACCACACTTTGCCTCGGTGTGGTGGAATCAGATTAGGTGCAATTCGCACACTGTGTCTCCAGTGCTGTCCCCTGTATCACCCTTGGTAACTGAGGGGCATCTTGTCTCATAGTGGGGCCAGCCATGTTGTTCTCTTTGTGGACTGGCTGCTCTGAGACTGGAACTCTTTAGGGGAGTAGAAAGCCTCATCTTTCTCCCTTGGAGTGGCTTGGGATTTCAAATTTGCCATTTCAGACATTGCGTTTAGCAGCCCAACACATAACCCCTATACCCCACCATAGCTACAGAAAACAATAAAGAAACAAAATCCAACAACACTCATTGCCATTGGGTGCATAACAATCCTATCGAGAGAAAATACTGCGGCCTCCTGGGTTTCCAAGGCTATAACTCATTGTAAAAATAAAATTGTGTTATGTTTTCAGTGAAAATTTACATAACCGATTAGATTTTCATTTAACAAATTCTCTACTTGTTTAGTGACATTAGTTAATTTTTCAATAAAAAGGAAAGCAGAAAATTAAAAAAAGAACAAATGAAAAACGTGTTAAGAGTAAAGACAAATGATAAGATGTTAATTTTTAACCTAATCATATCTGCAACAATACACTTTCTGATGTACTGATGTTGAGCAGGGTTTAATCCCATCCCTGGTGAATGGTCCCAGGGGATTTAATGGAGGCTTATTCTCTGTGGAATCTCTGCCAATGCATTTTGAGTTTTTATACTCATCTAAGGTTATAACTCTTTATGGGAGAAGAAAGCCTCATCTTTCTCCAAAGGAGCGACTGGTGAATTCCAACTGCTGACCTTGCAGTTAATAGCCCAACACATAACCCATTATGCCACCAGAAGAGAGATTTGTATCTGGGTGCCTTCCAATTCAAGCACTACAATTATGCAAGGAGGATATTTTTTTCTGTACTGGAGCCAGGTCAAGTCAGAACCAGTGTGTCCATGGTTTGCAGCGAAGTCAGAGGAAGAAGAGGGTAGACTGTCTATAACTTCTCATAGCCCAGGGAAATGCTAGGCCTGGAAGGGGGCATGTGGCTCAACCATATTCAGAAAATCTGCACACTAACCTCCCCGGCTCAAATAATTACCAGCACCATGTCTCTGAATATCACCTGAAAGCAAAATAGTGAAAGCACCATTTCCATTTCATAATACTTTTATTAAAAGTAAAGTTCAATTCAGTGATGTGAAGAAGCTGGGAAAATTATCTTTTCATTTCTTTCTTTTTCTTTCCCTCCCTTTCCCCTTCTTCTCCACAGAACTGAGAGGCAGAAGGAATAATGGCAGCATGGCACCAGCTGGAGGACACCGTGGGGTCAGGGTCATCATTTAACTCATGCTTCTCCAGTTTGGAGGGGCAACTGGATGTTCTCATTTGTGAATTTGCTTATTAATCTTTTTGAGTTAACAAGGTCATGGTAAAAAATGATTGTTGGTGTTTTTGTTAGGAACCTTCTAGTCCAGTCCAACTCATAGTGACTCAATGCATCAGTGCCGAGCTCTCTAGACCAATGGTTCTCAACCTGTGGGACCCTTGCACAGGGTGACTGTAACAAAATTACAGTTATGAAGCAGCAATGAGAATATTTTTATGGTTGTGGAGGTCACCACAACATGAGGAACTGTATGAAAGGGTTGTGGCATTAGGAAGTTTGAGAACCACTGCTCTAGGCTTTTCTATGCTGTAATCTTTACAAGAATGAGTTGCCTGGTTTTTCTTCCAAGAACAGAGCCACTGGTGGGTTCAAACCTTCAACCTTTTGGGTAGCAGCTGAGCACTTAACCATTGTGCCTCCAGGGCTCTTTGATAAACTCTATCAGAGGGTCTTAACCATTGCAACCCCATGGATCCTTTTGGCATTTAGGAAAGGCTATGGAACACCTGCCCACTCCCCAGAATAATATTTCCAAATACCTCCAATGAAATACAGAATCACAAAGGCACAAATTGTATTGAAATGCAGTGATAAAAATAAGACATTGGATTTGTGGCAAATATACATGTTAATAAATACATTAAATATGATCTGATGGTGGGTCTAATAAACCAAACCCACACCATTGAGTTGATCCTGACTCACTGTGACCCTATATAAAATTCCTCAGGCTAAATCTTGACAGGAGCAGATCATCTCACCTTCCTCTCAGAGAACAACTGGTGCCTTTGAACTGCCAACCTTGAGGTTACCTGCCCAATGGCTCACCCACAGCGTCACCGTGAGTTCTAGATAGTGATGAGCATGAACTGTACTCAACGATGGCTGCAACGACTAGCATGGGGTGTGAAAGCATGTAGAATTTCTCTCGGTGGTAATCGCATGGCTATTCAGAACACAGCTGTGGACATGCTAAACTGCCCTAGGAGCTTAGGGGAACTAACTCAACCAGGATTGTCCCTCATCCAATTTGACATTGCTCCCCAGCCTGCTGGGGCTCAGTGGTTCAGTGTTAGGGTCCCTTGTCTAGATACCAGGGCTGGCATGGAGAAAGTCATTCCTCTGCAGCCTTCTAGTGTGTGGGGGAAGATATTAGTGTTAAGCCTTGGCAGGAAATTGGTGGATTTTCCTGGCAGCCACATTCTTAATAACCATTTACTGGATACTTATTATATTCTGAGGGTAAATTGTGGTTCAGTTGTAGAATTCTCCTTTTCCATGTGGGAGATCTGGGTTTGAGTCCAAGACAATGCAACTCATGTGCATCCAACACTCATTTGTCAGGGGGATGCTTGGTTATTGCTGTGGTACTGAACTGATTTCTGTGTTGCTATGATACTGAAATGGGGAAGCTTGGTTGGGTGCGGCTATGAGACTGAACCTGTTTCTGTGATGTGTCCAGACTAAGATGAGCGATGAAGAAGAGCCTGGTATTCTACTTCTGAAAACCAATTAACGAAAACCCCTGTGAATCACAATCTGATGCACAACCAAAGAGATGGTGCAGGACCAGGGAGAATATTGCCCATGGAGTCACTGGGAGCTGGTTGTCACAGTGAGTTGGACTGGAGGCTGACTCAACAGCAGCTAACAACCATTGTGTTCCAGGCACTCGATTTGCTTTAAAAATCTAGCTCAGCCTTCTGGTACAGGGAAGTGATTAATCATGCCTACTTTATAGCACACAGTGAACCCTGATCAATGTCAGGCCCTGCTTGTGTTTTGTCCCTCCTTTTCCACATTCACATCACTTCCATTCCCCTCTTCAGACAAGTACCCCCTGCTGGGTGCTTGGTGTGTGTGTGTGTCCTTATAGGCATACAGCCATGTGCACTAGACCATGCTGCCATGTGCACTAGACCATGCTGCTTGGTGAATGGGCTTTCAGCTTCCATGAATGGTACTGCAATATAAATCTCATTCAGTTTCTGACCTTTTCAACTCCTTGCAATGTCATTAAGAGTTATTGCCATGCTGCATATCAATTGCATGTGCTGCTGCGTGCCACTTGGTCATGAGCAATCATCATCTTTCTTTTTTTTCCTTCTTCAGTTGTCTGTTGATTGGCATCCAATTCGGCTCCAACTCTTCTCTACTGCAGGTATCAGCGTGGTGACCATTCTTTTAAAAATGCCCCAAGGGCCCTGTGAATTGGATAAATAGCTTGGCCTATATACCCAGGAATTATGCGTTGGGCTGCTAACCCCAAGGTGAGCAGTTCCAACCCACCAGCTATTCCATGGAGCAAAGAGAGGCTGTCTGCTGTCGTAAGAATTTAGTTTTGTAAACCTATAGCAGCAATTCTACTGTGCCTTGTAGGGTTGCTAATGAGGAAGAATCAACTGGGGTTTTGTTTGTTTTTATCCATCCAGGAGAGAGCTTTGATGGGGGAGATATTAAGTGCTTGGCTGCTAACCCAAAGGTCAGTAGTTTGAAGCCGTCTTCCACACACTGTGGGATAAAGGCATGGCTGTCTACTTCCCAATAGAAGCCTTGAAAACATCATGGGACCATTCAGCTTTGTTTGATAGGGTCATGAGGAATGAAAGTCAACTCAGTGATTGCGCTTCTTTGGTTGTACGCCCAGGAGGGGCTCACTAGGTCCTAGGGTCCATTCAATGGGCTTTCACTAAGCTCTGCCAGATTGCTGTGCAGCAAACCTGCATCATTAGCAGTGTTTCTCTGCTTTCCCCGGATCTCCAATGACACTTGGTATGTTTGTCTTTCTAACTGTTGCCCGTTTGATGGTTTTAAAAGGTCAAGCACAATAAACTCATCTATCCCAGGCACTTTATGGTTCTGTAGCAGATTCTTAGGGTTGCCATGCCACATTCCTTTGACCCATCTCTGACACCATCTCACTGCCTTCCAGTCAATACCGACTCATAGCGATCCTGTGGGGCAGTGTACAATTGCCCCCTGCGAGTTTCAAACACTACAACTCTTTATTGGAGTAGAAAACCCCATCTTTCTTCCTTGGAGCTAGTAGTTTTGAACTGCTGACCTTGAAGTTAGCAAACCAACTTGTAACCACTGCACTTCCAGGGCTCCTCCTGATATCCATCATAGCAGTGACGAACGGCTCTATGTAAGTGCAGGCTCCTGCTGAAATGGTGTCTTATCACAACTGTGCAGCACGCAGCTCTCCATGTCCTTCTGCCTCGAAGCCTTTTCAAAGGCATGGAAAGCCAAACCCAGGAAGGTAGGAGAGGTCACCTTACTAGGAGGAATGCTCAACACCACTACAGGCGAAGAAGAGCCCAGCCTCCTGTTTCTGGTAGACAATTCTAGGACAGAACCCATGTTGCTCAGAAGTCCTGGGGGAATCAAGCCCCTGTATCCTAAATTAAAAGCCTCAACACCCCGTTCCCATTGTGATTGCTTCTCCCCCTAACTCAGTCTTGCGTCTGCTTTCCTATTCCCACTCCCTGCCATCAGATCTCAAATAGACTCCCTGCACCCAGGCCTGAGGAATAAGCTCGGTATGCAAGGGCACTCAATCCAAGACACACACATTACTCTGAATCTCCAAAACAACCCTGTGGGCTACGTGTGTAATCCCCAGTTCACAGATGAGAAATGGATTGAAAAACAGTGACACACCCAAGATCACACAGGCCAGGGTTCAAGTCTGTGTCTATCAGTTATTCTTTTATTCAAGTATGCCAGAGAAGACTGGGTCTTAACACTTGAGCAATCTTCTTGGAAGAATAAGGCAAACTACAGAAAACACAAAATGAATATCGTCTTTGTTCGTTTATCCATTTGCAAAAGACATAATACCTATAGTGCTAAGAATAGTATTCAAAGTATCTATTACTACCCCCTCAAAGCTTACATACTAGTCACCAAGCTCAAACAAATACAATGCTATCAAGTTGATTACAACTTATAGCAACCCCATATAGGGCTTCCAAGACTGTAAATCTTTACAGAAGCAGAGAGCTTCACTTTTCTCCCCCTGAGTGACTGGTGCATTTGAACTACTGACCTTGTGGTTAGCAGCCCATTGCTAAATGATTAGTTCCATAATCATTACGCTTACTTAACTCTACATTCTTTTAATTATTTCTCTATCAGTCCAAATTGCATCTGGCTACATGGGAAAAAACAAACCGACACTAGTGGTCTAATCACAAAAGCTTCATTTTTCTTATATTAACACCAAAAATAGCAAACCAGTTGCCACTGAATTGATTCTGATTTACAGTTACCCCATATGATTCAGGGTAGAACTGTGCCCCATGAGGTTTTCAAGGGCTGAATTTTTAAATGTAGATTGCCAGGTTTTATTGTTAGCATTAGTGGTTGGTGTGTAAATTTGAATAATAACTTTATTAATTATTCATCCTTGTAGGTGTAATATATCCTACACCTAACAATGGTGAACATTGGAATCGATGTTGAAACATTCTCATTTTTAACATGAAAGTCATCCATTCCTTTCAAATTTGTTACTCTGGTATGTAAACCATATTATTGTGACATTCAAAATGGCCAATACCAGTCTATTTCAGTTCAATAACACCTAGAGTGTTTGATCTTTATGTGTTCCATTTTTTCATGGCTTCCAATTTTTCTAGATCCATATTTCATGCATCCCATCTTCTTGTTAGTGATTATTGCAGTACTGCTGTTTCTTCTCATTTTGAGTCATTGCCACATCAACAAATATAGGTCCTGAAAACTTTATATCACTAAGGTCAACTCTACTTTGAGGAGACAGCTCTTCCCCAATTATATTTTGAGTGTCTTCCAACTTGAGGGGTTCATCATCCTGCACTATATGAAACAATATTCCACTGCTATCAATGTGCTCCACAAACACCACTATTTTTTTCAGATGTAGATTGGCAGGTTATTCTTTCTAGTCTATTTAGCTTGTAAGCTTTTCTGAAAATTTTCCACCACAGGTAACTATGCTTGTGTTTGAAATACCAGTGGTATATCTCACAGGATCATGATGGCTTTCAAGTTATGATAGTTCAAGAACCTGACATGTCTGACAACTTGGCATACTAGCCTAATTCCGAATGGCCAGCACATCTCTCTTCTTGCTTTCTCTAGTTTCTGTAGACCACTGTACCTGAGCATGCATGGCTTAGGAGGTTATGGAGTTAATTCTTGCTTCCTGGAGTAACCCTTAACCAATGACCCATAGGAGTTGTTGGACAAATAGCCACACTCCCTCACATTCTGGGCAGAATAACTAGTGGATTTTCTACAGTGTCTCCAATAAGATTAACCTCCAGTTGCTCACAATTTTAAATTGTTTGATAATGTACTTTTCATTGGCTGCCTTCTTTCTCTTTTCTATTTCCCATTTCCTTATTGATATCTCCCCAGAAAATGGCTTAATTAAAACCTTTGTCTCAGGATCTAATCCTATGGGGAACCCAAACTCAATCACACAAGACATTTGTCAAATCATGGACTTAGTGGTTATAGCTATTATATGTGTAGGTCATGGAAGAGGAGAATTCATACCATCACTTTGAATAGTCATTCGGAGTGCCAACTGGGTCCCCAGCATAGATCCTGGACATCAAAACTCACTGTTTCCTGTATCATAACACTTCCTTATAGACTTCAGTCATTCAAAAAACTCAACAAATAGCTTGCTGTCTCACTTCAAATTTTGTAGTGTGCAAATATGGCTATGTTTTCATTGTGTGTTTAGCCCTGGACAAATCAGCTTTGACCAGGAAGGTGAAGTCATGTGGAAAAACAAACCAAAAACACTAGCAGCTGTGTGTTGTGGAAGAAAACCCTGTGGATGAAGTGCAATTTTTAGGGAACAGAGACCAGTAAGATAAACCAATAAGTGTCCACTGTTTTGATGTTAAGGAGAACCCTGGTGAGGCAGTAATTAAGCACTTAAGGGCTAATCAATCAGCAGTTCAAACCCACCATCTTCCCCAAGGAAGAGTTACGATGTGGCAGTCTGACCCCCTTAAGATTTACATTGATTACCACTACCAACTGATCTGAGAGGGATGGCATTAGGGGATGCTGGATCGCATTCTTAACGAGCTCTAATGGCAGAGTGGACTCCTCATTGATCTCCTAACCACAAGGAAAGTGGTTCTAACCTATCAGTTGGTCCATGTGAGAAATAGGAGTTTGTCTGCTCTGGTAAAGATATAAGCCTTGGAAAATCAAAGGGTGAAGTTCTATTCTATCTTGTAGGGTCTCTATGAGTCAGCTTCAACACAATGATAATGAGTTTGCTTTGGAATTTTGGGATAGAATAGGAGAAATATGTGCAACAAAGTTTAAACTTATTTTAAATGTTCAGTGGTATTGCTCAGAGAGAGATTCTTGGAACCCACAAGACTGTTGTCCTTAGGCACCTTCAGATCTGGAACTGAACTCACTCCCTTGGCTCAATCTTCAGCCAAACAATAGGTAGATCTATAAGGTAAAAAGTAACACTAATCAACTCTTTGAATCAAAACGATATAATTTATTCAAAGATAAAGTTCAGAAGGGTCAGGAAAGAAGGGGGAATGGAAACAGGAAATACAAGGAGGAAGTGCGATAAGTGATATTACGTTGAGCGGATTGCAGTCAATATCATGAAGCAAAATATGTGTGAACTGTCAAATGGAAAACAGATGTATTCTGTAAACCTTCACCCAACTCACAATGAAGATATTTTTTTTCAGCCTTGGAAACCTATGAGGCAATACTATTCTGTCCTATAGGGTACCACTGAGTTGAAATCAACCCAGTGGCAATGGGATATTGATGCTGATGCTTTCTGCCGATTCTAAAAAATAGGGTTATTAGCAATTATTGTGGAAATAGCATGAATGAGACTATGTAAATGGGGTTGGTTACAGATAAATTCTTGTAAATGTTAAAGGATAAGTGATTGAGGATGGACTTGCCCAAAAAGAGAAAATTATTGCAAGATTTTGTTCCAGGGATAAAATAAAAATAGGTTTCCTGTGGGTAAGACTTAAGCCTATAGATATGGAATTTAAGGAACTGGTATTCCATGATGGTCACCTTCCCGACACAATCACTCAAGACAAAAAGTGGGTGTATAAACAAATGTGGTGAAGAAAGTTTATGGAGCCTAGCTATCAAAAGATAAAGAGTCTAGGGTTTTAAAGACTAGAAGGTTCACAAGTGGCCATCTAACTCAGAAGCAATAAAGCGCACATGAAAGAAGCACACCAGCCTGTGTGATCACAAGATGTAGAAGGGATCAGGTATCAGGCATCAAAGAACAAAAAAATCATATCATTGTGAATGAGGGGGGGTACAGTTAGGGGATCCAAGATCTATCTGTAGGCAACTGGACAACCCCTTACAGAAGGGTCGCTGGGAGGAGATGAGCCAGTCAGGATGCAGTGTAGCAACGATGAAACATATAACTTTCCTCTCATTCCTAAATGCTACCGCGCCCACTATCATGATCCCAATTCTACCTTACAAACCTGGCTAGACCAGAGAATATACACTGGTCCATATAGGAACTGGAAACACAGGGAAACCAGGACAGATGACCCCTTCAGGACCAGTGCTGAGAGTAGCAATAACAGGAGGATGGAGGAAAGGTGGGGTAGAAAGAGGGATCTGATTACAAGGATCTACATATAACCTCCTCCATGAGGGAGGGACAACAAAAAAGTGGGTGAAGGTAGATGTCGGACAGTGTAAGATAGGACAGAATAATAATTTATAAATTATCAAGGGTCCATGAGGGAGGGGAAGGGGGAAGGAGGGGAAATGAGGAGCTACTACCAAGGGCTCAAGTAGAAAGCAAATGTTTTGAGAATGATGATGGCAACAAATGTACGCAGTGGATGTATGTATAGATTGTGATAAGAGTTGTAGGAGCCCCCAATAAAATGATTCTTTTTAAAAACCTCAAAGAGCAAAACACACTATGGTTTATTGTACATCAATGATACTTCAATAAAATTACATAAAAAAGGGGAAAAAGAAATGGAATTTAAGGTAAAGAAAGTATTCCCTTTGAGGACCATATTGCAAATATATATTTAGGCAGGCAATTAGATAAAGACATTTTAAGTCTGGGCTTCTATACCTGCCATCTGTCTGTTATGAAAAGTATAATTAGCAACTAGAATCTCTCATACAAAATCAACTCAATATGGTCTTTCTGGTCTGACCTCCGTGGTGTTCTACTCTGCTTTGATGGAGCTCATCATATCATGACTCTATAACAAGATTGAGGAGTTATTTACATTCTTATGTGGAAGGTAAATCTGTTTGGCCATTCTGTTAGACTAGTTCATTTTCTTTCCTACCATCCCATCTGCCATTTTAATTCAAAACAAGGCGAAAAGCATGTATGTGCCTTTTGAGGAAGGAGAAGATTTTGGTGTGGAAGAAATTCTCTTCTAGACTGCAAGGTAAGTATTTACCCCCTCTAGCCCTGTTGGAGGAGGGGAAAAGGAAGAGAGACAAGGCAAAGAGAACAACATAGTTAGTTTCATGCCTCCTTACTTGACCTGGGGATTGAGGGGAATATCAGTGACTATGGACCTGTTGTGCTCCCCATTTGGAAGCATGAAGAATAGAGGCTGCCAGGCAGAGCAGCCCTCTGGGAAGTCACTGAAGACAAACATATAGAGAGTGCCATCAAGTCTACTGTGATCCATGGAGACCTTATATGAAATGGAATGGAGTGCTGTCTGATCTTGCACCATTGTCACACATTCCTGAATGTTGAAGTCCATTGTTGCAGCGATTAGGTCAATCTGCCTCAATAAGGATCTTCCATGTCCCTCTATTTCATCAAATATGAAGTCTTCCTCTAGCAATTGTCCACTGATAGTGTGTCCAAAACACATTAGTCAGTCAGTGTTCTCTTGTGATCCATAAGGTTTTCTTTCAGTAATTTTTGGAAGTGGACTAGCAGGCCTCTCTTCCTTGTCTGTCTTAGTCTAGAAGCTTCACTGAAACCTGTCCACCATGGGCAATCCTGCTGGTATTTGAAATTCTGGGAACAGAGCTTCCAGCACCATAACAATACACAAACCATTATAGTACAACCAACTGACAGATGAGTGGAGGATATCTATATCTATATATGGAGAGAGAGAGAGTAAAACTGGCAATGCAGTCTGATTAGGCAGTATTCTGATAATCTGCTGCTAACAGAAAGTATCCCCACAAATAACATCTTAAAGTAATGATGATATCAATTTTGCTCACAAATCTGCAATCTGGGCAGAGCTCAGTGAGGACACTAGTTTTGCCTTCATCAAGCATTAGCTGGGGTAGCTCAAAGGACAGAGGCTACAGCTCTCTTAAGACTCACTCCCTCACACGACTGATACTTCTATTGGTTGGAGCTCAAGAAGAACCCTATATGTGACATTTTCATTTGGCTTGGTCTTCCTTGCAACATCCTGACAGGGTCCCAATGGTGAACAACCCAATACGACCAGGTGGAAGTCACAGAGCAACACTTCTGCCATAGTCAAAGGCTTGCCAAGATGCAAGGAAGAGGGAAAGCAGGCCCTGTTTCTGGAAAAATGAACACAAACTCATCTTGTAACAAGAGAATGTGCGATGTGCAACATTAGGACAGTCATCTTTGAAGGACACAACCTGCCATGAGCCAAGATACAGAGACAGATTTCTACGAAAGCGAAAGGGCAGGACTTAGACTTAAAGATAAAGCCACAGACTTCATAGGACAAGAGCAATAGGGAGACAAGCAAAGGAAAGCTCTAGGACGCAAGCCTAACATGGCTAAAGATAGGGACAATGTCAGGACTGAACTGGAAGCAAGCAGACACCTGTGCAAGGCAGAACCCGTGAAGTTGTGAGTGCCTTCAAAGCTAAGTCAAAGTACCTTGGGGCCTGAGAAGGGAAGGAGCAGGAGAAGGAATTAATGGGTAGGTTTATGGAATTTGTAAGTCTGGAGACAGAGCCTCAGGAATAGCTGGGTTCTGGCACTCAGTTGATACCATCAGAGTTTGAACCTTTTCCTTTCAGAGCTGTTTCCTTTTGAGTTTCACGCAGGCTTCCTGATGACAGCTGTAGTTTTATCTAGAAGCTCAGGAATTCTATTAGAGAGAGGCTCTTTTCCTTTCTAATCATTGGTGGTACTACCAGGTAAGCATTGGATTGCTAACTGCAAGGTTGGCAGTGCTACCCTACCAGCTACCTCATAGGGAAAAAGATGGAACTTTCTGCTCACATAAATATTTACAGTCTGAGAAACCCCACAGGGACCTTCTATGATTCAAAATGGACTCATTGGCAATGAGGAAATTGTTTCTGGGGCATTTTTTAGGGTTAGATATCATTAACCTAGCATGAGTCTCATACTGAGTCTGACCCAGTCCCTTTGGACAGAGGAAAGTCATGCCCTGACTAGCCAGGCCTGGAGCTGGCAGATTGGGTCAATGCCAGCAGAAGCATGGAGATGGAGCATGGTGGAAGAGTGATCCCAAAGATACAAGCCATGTGCTGTGAGTGGAAGAAGGGCAAATGAATGCTGCATTAATTAACCAGTCATTGACAAAATGAGGTTGCATGACAAATGGCTCCAAAACCCAGCAGTTCAACAAACAGCCCAACCCCTTCCCTCCCACACACACAGTTCTTAAAATTCAGGATCAGGGAGATTAACTGGAACTTTGAACTTGGCACTTCAGGGCTTGGAAGAGGTGACAGTGCATGTAAAGGCCTTGGGGCAGGAGAGATCTTGGTGTGACTGAAAGCCCAGAAGAAGACTAATTTGGGGGTGGTGAGATAATAGGAATGGAGTTTTCAGTGAGCATTTCCTTGAGAGCCTTCAAGCAAAAGCGATTTTTCTATATTCATGTTTTAGAAGTAGATCTCCACCCATTGTGTAAAGCTTTGGGTATTGGATTGGTGTCGGTATGTAGGGAAAAAATAAATGGGCTTGTAATGGATTAGGAGCCTGTGGTAGTCACCTAATCTTGTGTCAAGTTAAGGATTAGGAGTGTAGGCGTGGAGTTTAGGCTGCCAATCTGGAGATAGTCAGTGAGATTTTTATGTGGGCATAGCCTCCTTCTGAGAACTCTGAGAAATCTGGTACTTCCTCCTTGGAGGTGGAAGACACCTCTCTCTCTCTCTCTCTCTCTCTCTCTCTCTCTCTCTCTCTCTCTCTCTCTCTCTCTGCTACTCCTTGGGAGACATTGCAGAAGGCAAGCCAAATGGATGCGACCAGACCTCTGAAGCCAAAGAAGCCTCAGAGAGATCGCAGCCAGCACTGAGATGCTTACAATGCCACTGGATCCACAAGACTTTCCACCCATTGGCCTGTGATTATCCTGCATTCAGCATCACTGCACATGTTTTATGGGTCTGAAAAGGAATTTATAGATTGGTATCAGACATATGGGCTAATACCAGACTTATGGATTTGATGTGCACTGGGCTGGGACGTTTGCTTAATGTACAATTACTGTTTGATATAAAACTCTCTCTCTGGATTTATAAGGTAGAATTAGACCAGAACATGTACTCTGGTACAGAAAGGAGCTGGAAACACAGGGAATCCATGACAGATGATCCCTTCAGGACCAGTGGTGAGAGTGGCAATACCAGGAGGGTGGAGGGAAGGTGGGGTAGAAAGGGTGAATCGATTACAAGGATCTACATAAAATCTCTGCCCTGGGGGACGGACAACAGAAAAGTGGGGGAAGTGAGATGTTTGACGTGTAAGATATGACAAAATAATTTATATATTACCAAGTATTTATGAGGGAGGGGGAGGAGGATGGAAGTGGGGAAATGAGGAGCTGATACGAAGGGCTCAAGTAGAAAGCAAATGTTTTGAGAAGGATGAGGGCAACACATGTACAAATGTACTTGACACACAATGGGTGGATGGATGGATGGATGGATGGATGGATGGATGGATGGATGGATGGAATGACTGTGATAAGAGTTGTATGAGCCCCCAATAAAATTATCAAGGGTTCATAAGGAGGGGGGAGTGGGGAGGGAGGAGAAAAATGAGGAGCAGGTGCCAGGGGCTTATGTGGAGAGCAAATGTTTTGACAATGATGAGGGCAATGAATGTATAAATGTGCTTTATAATGGATGGATGGATGGATTGTGATAAGAGTTGTATAAATCCCTAATATAATGATTAAATAATAGGGAAATGATTTTTAAAAACCACCAACTCTCTCTCATACACATGAGTCTCCCTCGATTTTCCTCTAGCATACCCAGACTAATACACAGTTCGCCCCTGTCCTATAGGGCCGCTATGAGTTGACATGGACTTGAGGGCAGTGGGTTTGTTAGGGCTTTGGAGTTCAGCAGGCCTTTGTTGGTGTGTTTGAGTCTATTTTTGTAGCTGTTGTTTGCAGGTCAGTGGCTCATCTTCCAGCACTCTATAGGACCATATTTTTTTGTGACCCATAGGCTTTCATTTGTTAATATTTGGAAGTAGATCACCAGGTCTTTCTTCCTAGTCTGCCTTAGGCTAGAGCAGTGGTTCTCAATCTGTGGGTTGTGACCCCTTTTGGGGTCCAGCGACCTTTTAACACGAGTCACGCGATTCATGGCAGTAGCAACATTACAGTTATGAAGTAGCAAGGAAAATGATTTTATGCTTGGGGGTCACCACAACATGAGGAATTGTATTAAAGGAAGGTTGAGCACCACAGGGCTCGAGGTTCCACTGAAGCCTGCCCATCATTGCTGACCCTTCTGGGGTTTGTCATATCGGTGGCACAGCTTCCAATTTCACAGCAGCACTCTAGCTACCACTGCACCACGAACTGATAGACAGGTGGTGGACTGTTCTTAAAAGCCACCTGATTTACGATGCTTTGTTTTGACAGCCCTGGAAAATGGATACAGAATCTAGTTTCATAGTCAATGCAAGACACACCTTGGGGCAGTAGGGATGGCATGAAGTGAATAGATTCAAAGTATATTTTAGGGAGAGGAAGGATGACAGTTAATGCCTGGGGGGTGTGCAAGAAGAAAGGAAGCAGAGACACCATTGATATTAAGTGCCTGAGTTAAGAAAGGAATTTCCAGGGAAGCTGGTGGGTCATGATGGGAGAATTTCACACTCCCCGGGGACAGGGGGAGCATTGATTAGTTCATATGTCTGCGCATCTTCTCAGACAATAGAGGCTTTGTCATCCTCAAATGAAGCATGCAGTTGGAGCTCAGAGAGGGCATGCAGTGCAAATGAAGACTGGGTTGGTTGAGATGGGTGGACCAGGGCCACTAGTCAATTCTGAGGAGCTTCAGAAAACCTGCCCAGTGTCTCTTGGAGAGTGGGCATGTCTCATGGCCACAGAGGGCCTTTTAATGTTTCACCTCCCACTGCAGCAGCGAGAGGCTCTATCAGCTCATCCTGGAAAGGAAACATACTACCTGCCATCAGGTTCATTTCTTCAGAAAGGATGGAAGAATACAAATGAAAGACTACAGTTTGAAGGGGTCTTAGGCAGACTATCAGGCTCATTAAAGCTTCATTTATTAAAACTTCATTATTCAGAGACATTCTCCCAGTAGGATGTATGCTGGGGTGGGGGTGGGCATGAGGAGGAAGGCTTGGAGCAGGGTAGGGGAACAACCCCACACCCCCAAAAAATACCTTCCCAAGAAGCAATTCCAGTGGGCACAGATTAGAAAGAAGTTTCATCCTCTGGTCACTTGATGTTTGTCCCTCTCTTTTATCTGAATGCTCTTTCCACATTGCTCAGATGAATCATCAAATTTATATTAAAATGCAAGTTAGGAAGCATCATCCCCAACCAACCTTGTTCATCAAAATGGTAGTGCTCTCTCCGGGTACCCTGAGTTCAGTTTGTCAACAAGCTGAAGCAGTTGAGCTGGGGCTCTGTGAGGCCCAGGAGCATGAGTTCATTAATATCCGACCCATAATGCCTTGCTGGGTTTATGCCAACAAAGCCCTGTCACTCCTTACCATAGGATTTACTCACTCTTTGAAACAGGCATTTATTTACACACAGTTTGACCTCATGATGGTGTTCAGCAGATGTGGATCTTACTTATTTGCATTGTTCTGTGACAGTTGCAAAATTCGTTAGTGGCTCAGGGATCAATCCTCTGTGGACTGCCCCGAAGCTAGATGAAGCAAGCGGGTTCTCCCTGATTCATCCTCCCTCCTTAGCAATGCTTGCTAGTCAGGATAACATAGTGCCCATTAAAGAAATTGCCTGTGTCACTTTAAATTTGTGACCTGGGCGGGAGGGAGGGTCATGATCACAAGTGACAGAAACTGACGCTTGACTAACTTAGGGAAAAAGGCCTAATGGTGGATAAATGTTGGGAAGACAAGAAAATGTGGCAAATGCCTGGGCAATCTCAGGGCTGTGAAGCAGGTAATGGCGAAACACTCCTCCTGAGGCCAAAGTGTGCCCTCTGTAGTACATTAAATCACATTCACACACACCCATTCATGTTCACATGGAACCTGAGGCTATGGCCTTACTTGGAGAGGAGGTCTTGGCAGATGTGCTTAGATAAGTATTTCAAGAGCTCCATCTTTCTGGGTTTAGATTTCAGATGGATACTACATGCACTGATTGGTGTGTTCTTATAAGAAGGGGAGTGGGCACACAGAGACCCCGTGTGAAGACACTGGCAGAGATTGGATCAGTGCATCTATAAGCCAAGAAATATCAAGGATTAGCAGCAGTGACCAGAAGCAGAGAGAGGCTACTTTGATTCTCCTTCAGAGCTCTCAGAAGGAATGAATCTTGCCCACACCTTAATTTTAACCCTTTGTCCTTCAGAAAAGTGAGAGAACAAATGCCTGCTGTTTAAGTCACTCGATTGGTAGCCAGTTGTTACAGCTACCCAAAAGAACCATTATGGATTGATCTGTAGCCCCCTCAAAATATGTGAGAAATTTGAACCTTGGTGGACATGATCCTGTTTGAAAAGAAGGGAGTTCTTTTGTAATATAAATGAGGCCGTATGGCCACTGGAGATCCCTTCATAGAGGGGTTTAGAAGAGGAGATGGGTCAGTCAGGGTGCGAGGTAGTACCGATGAAGAACACAGCTTTCCCCCAGATCCTGTATGCTTCCTCCCCCCAACTACCATGATCCAAATTCTACCTTGCAGGGCTGGATAGGGCAGAGGTTGTACACTGGTGCATATGGGGGCTGGAGGCACAGGGAATCCAGGGTGGATGATACCTTCAGGACCAAAGGTGTGAGGGGCGATGCTGGGAGAGTGGAGGGTGAGTGGGTTGGAAAGGGGGAACTGATTACGAGGATCCACATGTGACCTCCTCCCTGGGAGATGGACAGCAGAGAAGGGGGGGAAGGGAGACTCGGGATAGAGCAAGATATGACAAAATAACAATGTATAAATTACCAAGGGTACATGAGGGAGGGGGGAGCGGGGAGGAGTGGAAAAAAAAAAGAGGACCTGATGCAAAGTGCATAAGTGGAGAGCAAATGCTTTGAGAATGATTGGGGCAGGGAATGTGCGGATGTGCTTTATATAATTGATGTATGTATATGTATGGATTGTGATAAGAGTTGTATGAGCCCCTAATAAAATGTAAAAAAAAAAGAAAATGATTAAGGCAAAGAATGTACAGATGTGCTTTATACAATTGATATATGTATATGTATGGATTGTGATAAGAGTTGTATGACTCCCTAATAAAATGTTTAAAAAAATGAGGCCATATGAGAATAGGCTTGAGCCTAAATCTAAACACTTCTGAGTTAAAGGCCAGGATAGACCCAGTAACACACAGTACGGGGAGAAAGATAGCGAGGAATGCCAAGGAACTTTCTGGTATCCACAAAGAAGGACCCTGACCTAGAGTCGCACCCCAAATTTGAACCTGTAAGCTCCAAAGCAGGGGGAAAAGTGTTTTAAGGCTACTGACTTGTTGGGTAATTTTTGGTTAAGGAGATTAAGACAGAAACTTAAGACATCCTCCAATCCTTCCTCTGGCTTCGTTCCATTTTTCTCACATTCAAGAGTCCTCCTAGAGGATTCAGTCAGGTTGTTGTTGTTGTTTTTGTTCAGTGTCATAGTGAGGGTTTGGATTCATTGTGACCATACATACAACATAATCATACACTGCCCGGTCCTGTACCATTCTCACAGTTGTTCTTAAGTTTGAGCCCATTGTTGCAGCCACTGTGTCAATCCCATTTTTGAGGGCTTTCCTCTTTTTCATTGCCCCTCTACTTTCCAGAACACGATGTCCTGCTCCAGGGACTGATCTCTCTGGACAACATGTCAATGTTAAGGCGAAGTCTCATTATCCTTGCCCTGAGGAACATTCTGGCTGTACTTCATCCAAGTTAGATGGGTTTGTTCTTTTGGCAGTCCATGGTACATTCATTACTCTTTTACATCACTACTAATCAAATATATCTATTCTTCTTTGGTCTTCCTTATTCAGTGTTCAACTTTCACATGAATATGAGACAGTTGAAAATACCATGGCCTGGGTCAACCCGCCCCAGTCCTCAAAGTAATCTCTTGCTTTTCAACACTTTAAAGAGGTCTCGTGTAGCAGATTTGACTAGTGAAATGTGTCATTTGTTCTCTTCTCTGCTGCTTCCATGAGAATTGATTGTGGATTCAAGCAAGACAAAATCCTTGACAATTTCGATCTTTCCTCCATTTATCATGATGTTATCAATAGGTCCAGTTGTGAGGGTCTGGGCTTTCTTTACATTGAGTCATAATCCAAACTGAAGGCTTTAATCAATCCTTCATCTTCATCAGCAAGTGAATCAAGTCCTTCTCATTTTCAGCAAAATTGTGTCATCTGTATAATGCAGGTTGTTAATAGGCCTTCCTCCAACCTGATGCTCCATCAGGCACTGCCCCTTAATGAGTTTAGGTCATGAAGGATAGTCCTCCATAGGCACATTGATTATTACACTACCACCCTCACATAATAAATTCAGAGAGAGAAAATTTCCCCAAAGCAATGGAAAGCTTACTAGAGAAGTGGAGGGTGCTAAAAGCCAAAGGTGACACAAACCGGAAATCAATACTAGTTTTCAATACCTGCAGTCATCTAATAGTTCACTGCACTATCTAAGGAAAGGTGAGGAGAACTGGGGCAATTCCATTAAAAAAAGACAATGCAGGGTATATAAGTCCGTCATTCCTCTGGAGAAGAAAAACACATAGTTGGGTTGTAGAGCTTTGTTTGCTAATCAACCGAATGTAGTTGTAAGGCAGGGGTGTGCGTGTACGCGTGTGTGTGTGTGCGTGCGTGTGTGTGTGTGTGTTGAAGGGAGGGGCTTGCCATTCTATTTCATAGCCAGGAGAAAGATGAGCCTCTTCCCATATCTTTTGCTCTGTGGCAAGTTACTGATCTACAAGGAACTTTTATTTGACAAGGACATTGCCGAGAAAAAAACGGGAAGCTTGTGTTCATCTCTGCTGAGAGGTGGAGTCAAAGAGATGGGCTTTATGACAGACACCCTGATCGTGCAACCAAACTATGAAATGGCCTCATACATTCAACACACATTTGCTGCACCTCCCCAGTGTGCTGCCCAGATATTACCAGGCAGAGTGTTTTATGGGCAGCATTTTAGAGTTAGGCAGGCAGAGGGAGTGTCTTTGTGGGTGTTGCCTTTACCAGTCCTTGGATTGTTCTGGGACAGGCATGCCTTTTTCCTCTAAAGTAACTGATCGCGTGTAAAGAAGGAGTCTCCTCAGTAAGACGGGTTGAACCAAACCCAACCTATGACAATCATCTCAATTGGAACACATAGCGACCCTATACAAATACCCGTAGGGTTTCCAAGTTTGTAACTCTTTTGGGGGGTCAACTACCATATCCTTCTCTTGCAGAACCACTACAGAGTTGAGCGTTGTGTTAGCAGCTGAATGCTTAATCACTGTGCCCATTTTGTTTGCTGAGCCGCCCTCAAAACACTGAACAGTTTTTCTGGGTACCAAGTATGTCCACTTCTATATCTGGCCTAGGGTGTTTTCTCCAAGTTGATAGGAGGTGCAAATCAGTTACTAGGGGTTTGGCAGAGTCAGTATGGAAACTGGGAGGGTGTGTGAAATTTGAACCAGAGTAGAACAATTCCAAGACACTTCCTAGGGATTCCTGGCATATAATATGCAAATGATAGTCAAGATATATAACTGTGTCTCTGTTCTTGGTTCTGTCAGTACCTGGTGTGGCCACAAAGGAGAAACCTGGTCTCCTGCTATTTTGAGCATCTAGTGTGAATGACAGGAGATAAGTCACATGCTAATGAACCCTGGTGGTGTAGTAGTTAAGCACCATGGTGCCCGGCTATCAAAGCATATAGCGTCTGGGGTCTTAAAGGCTGGAAGATAAACAGGGGGCCATGTAGCTAAGAAACAACAAAGTCCACATGGAAAAAGCACACCAGCCTACACCAACATGATCGCTGAAGACAAAGCGGGTGCATAAGCACATGTGAGCATGTTTTCTTGATGTGCACTCACCCTTTATATACAACTCTCTTATACATACGTGTTTCTGTGGATTTGTTTCTCGAATGCACCCAGACTAACATAAGCAGCGTGGAACGCATTTAAGAAGCCTAGACAAGGGCAGGGCAGGATATTTGGAGGGACTGGATCCAGAATTTGAGAGGAAGGAGCCCTGGTGGCAAAACGGGCTGTTAGCTCGCTGTCCCAGGGGGGACAATGAGACTGCTGGCTCCCATGAAAATTTACAGTCTTGAAAACTCCATATAGGGTCACTGTGGTTGGAATCCACTGGACGGCAGTGACCTTTTGGGATTGAAGGTGGAAGCCACCAATGACTTCCTGCCATTGAGCCAAGGAGCCTCAGGAGAGTGTGTGAACTTCTGGAATGCAGTGAACAACCTCTGCACATCTGCTTTTCGTGCTGCCCAAGTCATGCCCTTGGCCTTTGCTTAAACATATTCATCCAGAAGTGAACCATCACAGCTGCTCCCTCGGGAAGCTGGGGGCTGAGCTCTCTGGTTCCACTCTGTCAGCATTTCTGGTCCGGGTACCTCCCCTCTTCCCCGGCACAGGCAATGTGCTTTTGGAAGCAGTGCTCCCTGGGTAGTGGGTGTGATTTGCCTCCTCTGGCCTAACATGATGAATGCTGAACTTTACCTAGCCCAGGGGAAAACTTATTATTTAAAGTAAGCTTTAGACAGAATCTTTAGAAAGAGAAATGGTTAACTTTATGTACACAATTACACCCCAACACATAGGCTCAACCTCATAGGCTGTGGATGACCTTGAGCAGGTGCTCAGTCACAATGGTTTTCTATCAGGATTGAGAGTTCAGCTCTCTCAACTCTCCAACTGGTTATTAGCACCATAGTCTCGTTTCTATTTTTGTATTTACTTTGTTTTTAGGGGAAAAAGACTCCCAATCCAACTATATTTTATTAGGAACTCCTTTGCTAAGTTTTACACAAGAAAAAGGCACAAACTGCTGTTCTGGATGAAGGAGAGCATCCGCATGAGGCCACAATGGTGTTGGAAGGACCCACAGCCACAGTGACTTAAATAAAATGACACCCATTCTGTCCTGCTGACTCTGACTCATAGTGACTCTGTGTAGGGATCCTGAAGTTGCTACCTTTACAGGAAGCAATAACCTCATCTTTCTCCTGTGGAATGACTAGTGGCTTTGAACCAGCGACCTTGCTCTTAATAGTCCAACACTATCCAGCATTACCACCTGGGCTCCTGAAAACTTAAATAAGACATAGAAAACAAACAACTTTGTCACAAAATTGTGACTGAAGACAGATCAATTCCTGGAGTTTCAGGAGGGCCTGTGAGAGCATGAGCAGGACCTTCATTGGGATGTGCACACTACCGTATATCGTTGAGTGTGGCCCGGGGAGTGGACGCAAGCACACTGCCTGAGGGACAAGCTTTCCACTGCCAGTCAGAGTAGGAAAGAACTCAATGGCGGCTGAATCTGTGGCCCCTCAAAATGGATGTAGGATCTCCACATAGACTCTCACTGTGAGCCACAGCCTATTGCTCAAAATTTAAGCTCAAATACGACTTAAACGCCAAACATTCTGTTTCCTTAAAATAGGGTACTGCCAGGATCAGCTAGAAGTCTGCATGACCTATCAGATCTCAACGCCGATCTCAAATCACTTCACATGATCCATTCTACCAGTCATGTCAAGGACAACTAGAGGTCTGCATGAGCGAGGCCAAATCGCCTCCTCACTTACCCATTACAGAGGCTGTGCCTGTATAACCTATCGACTAACACATTCCCATATGCCGTGGTTATGAAACCAACCATCATGCTGGAATAAGGACCAATCACGATGCAAGGGTCAGGATCAATGGGAAAGCAAAATAGGGGCTGAGGGGAGCCAAGAGGGGTCGCTTCACTCAATCCCTAAACCTGATCTAATGTCACTAGACTGGGGTCTTCCTCACATCTCAAGGGCACCCGATTCATGATTGAAGTGAATTGTGCTCATTCAATCTTTGTTCTGCTTGCTGTCCTGCTGTGCTGCATCCTCTTCTTGCTTTTTTGTGCATGGCTCCCTCTGTTGTGGTGACAAATGGCTTGAGAGGGATTTGACATACGGAGAAAGCCCACCCACATCAACTGTCACCAGAAGCAGACACTAAGTCCATTTCTCTCACCTCACAGAACTATGCACACCAGACACTGGTAGGGCTGCCTGGGAGGGGAACCCTTAGTGCAGTGGTTCTCAACCTGTGGGTTGCGACCCCTTTGGGAGTCATATGACCCTTTCACAGGGCTCACCCAATTCATAACTGTAGCAAAATTACAGTGATGAAGTAGCAAGAAAATCATTTAATGGTTGGGGGAGGGGGGCATCACCACAACAAGAGGACCTGTATTAGGAAGGTTGAGAACCACTGCCTGAGTGTGTTTAGGACTTTGCTGCCCTCAAGATCATCAGACATTCCTGAAGGCAGAGCCACTGCAGGAAGCCCTTCTGGGAAATGCCCTGAAGACAGGTCTCAACCAACTCCACCCTCACCCTCTGAGATCCTAATCATAGGACGCATGGAAATGCTCCCTGCCACTTCGAAGGCTGTAAGTCCATGGGAGCAGAAAGCCTCCTCTTTCTCCCTTGGAGTGGTGGCTGGTGAGTTCAAACTGCTCACTTTCTGGCTAACATAACCCACAGACCAGCTCCCCCTGAGCTCAGTTTGGTTTGCCGCACAGCACACATTGTTTGGAACCTTCTGAAATAGCTATGCACATGTGCAGGTTGGGGGGATTTCGCACAAGATGCAGTTTTCCACCCTCTCTTGGCAAAAATAATTT
The DNA here is from genome assembly GCF_050624435.1 of Tenrec ecaudatus. Classification (NCBI taxonomy): domain Eukaryota; kingdom Metazoa; phylum Chordata; class Mammalia; order Afrosoricida; family Tenrecidae; genus Tenrec; species Tenrec ecaudatus. The sequence continues at coordinate 12,766 of NW_027459686.1, read as the reverse complement.
TTGCAAAAGGCTTGTATTCTCTTCTGGATCTGAGTAGCAGCTACTCTCATGAAGTCATAGCACATACATTCATGCTACAGTCCTCCCAACTCCCTAATATCTTACGCCGAGTCTGCTCCATGCTTTTCTGTGTCCTACATGGCAGCTGTAGGCACCCAAGGCATGGGCTCTGCAGCCTGGGTCCAAATCTCTCCTTCCCACCTCCTCACTGTGTGGTCCTAGGCTCATGACTTTATCATTCTGTGCCACTGATTTTTCATCTGTAAAAGGAGGCCAAATAGAGTCCACACATAGGCTTGTTAAGTGGAATAATTGAATTATTATACACAAAAAGCTTAGAACGGTGCTTGGCATCTTGCAAATACTATTAGGTGGTTTAGCATAGGGACTGGGTCATCCATTACATATGCTCAGGTTCAAACTTCCGGCCAGGAAGGGGTGGTACACCTAGGTGGGCATTACACCTGGATTGGCCCATCTGGGCCAGGTGAGTTCAATCCAGCCATTGGGGTTGACCATGACTGTCAACCATGCCTCCCTATGGAGGAATTGAAAAGGCAGGATCTTGACCGCTCCGATGTCTCCCTTCACCCACTTTTCTGTTGTCCGTCCCCCAGAGAGGAGGTCACATGTAGATACTTGTAATCAGTTCCCTCTTTCCAATCCACCCTCCCACAACCCTCTCAGTATCACCACTCACAAATTATCAAGGTTTCTTGAGGGATGGGGGAGCGGGGAGGGAGGGGAGAAATGAGGACTTGATGCCAGGGGCTTAAGTGGAGAGCAAATGTTTTGAGAATAATGAGGGCAATGAATGTACAAATGTGCTTTACACAATTGATGTATATATGGATTGTGATAAGAGTTGTATGAGCCCCTAATAAAACGATTTTTAAAAAAAGAAAAAAAGGCAGGATCCCGGAGCCCACTGAGTGATTTTCTCTCCAGCAGCTTCTAGGTAGGCTGTGCCCCGTGAGGGGCCCCGAGGTGCCTGTGTAAACCTGAAACTTCTTCTCTCAAAAAACCCACTTGGATCACAATCCAGGCTTCGAATTGAATTCTTTCTCGCGCGAAGCCAAGGCCTGAGGTATATCTCTCCCAGGAGAGATCTAACAATAGTATTTCTTATTATAGCATTAGGAGCCCAGGTGGTGTAGTGGACTGTGCATTAAGCTGCTAATCGCAAGGTCGGGGGTTTGAACTGACTAGCCCGTCCGTGGGAGAAATATGAGGTTGTCTATTTCTGTAAGGCAGTGGTTCTCAACCTTCATAATGCCCCCACCCTTTATTACAGTTCATGTTGTGGTCACCTGCAACCATAAAATTATTTTCATTGCTACTTCATAACTGTAATTTTGCTATTGTTATGAAATGGTTGACCCCTGTGAAAGGGTTATTTGATCCCCAGAGGGGTCGTGACCCACAGGTTGAGAACCGCTACTGTAAGGATTTAAAGTCTCAAAACCCCAAAGGGGCAGTTCTTTGTCCTATTGGGCCGGTATGAGTGGGAGTCAATAAAATGGTAGTTAGGTTTTTTTCTGCATCAGTATCAGATTCTGGTGGCAATCTTAGTCATCACGCATTGTGGTCTGGTTTGAACTCTGGTAGATCTGTGGGAAATGACTGCCCTGGTTTGAGGTGAGGGCCACGGTGCTTCAGTGGTAGATCTCTCATCGTCTTTCACCGGGAAGACCCGGGTTCGATTTGCAGCCAATGTGCCCCAGACTGTCAGTGAAAGTTTGTGTGTTGCTATGACACTGAGCAGGCTTCAGGGATGTTTCCAGACTGAAATAGAATAAGGACGAAAGACCTGATTATCTCCATCCACACATCGACCTATGGCCCTCCACGGTTGGCTTCCCTTCCCAGCCCTGGTGATAGCACAGACTGGCATAGTTTGCTCCGCTTCCCATGAGGTGTCCATGAGAGGCTGACTCGACAACCACGGTCAAGATCAACAGCTTGAACTCCTTTCTGGGTCTACAGAAACAAGAACAACCTTCTGAAAGGAGGTCGCATTGCTATTTGGGACTGGGAGAATGCCTTTGTGACAAGGATTGTGCTCTGGATCCCAAAGGCGACTTTTAAACACAGCCACATAGCAACTCCGGAAATTGCCATAGCAGAAGCCAGGTTTAAAAAAAAAAAAAAAGTTCTACTGGCTTGCTCAAAGGAGGCCAGAGTTGGATGGGGGTGGGGTGGGGTGGGAGACTCCTCTAAAAATGAACAAATTTGTTTGCTTACATATTTGTCATGTCTTTTGGGCCTGAAAGAAAGGGGTGGGGGAAAGCAGACGAGAGGAGGAAACGGCGACTGACAGTCATCTTGTTGGTATTCCCACAGCATCCCCTCCTTAGGCACTTGCTGCCATCTCATCCAACTCCACTCAGTATATTTTCACCCAGCAATGATGCAGAAATGTCTGTGTACTCCAGTGTTATTGTAGTCGGGCAGTGTTTACGGGTTTGACTTTCAACTCAGCATGGCAGGACGTCTAGAAGCAATTATAACCAGCACCTGCTCTGTCTGTGCGGTGGGCAGGCAGTGACGGATCCCCAGCTTCCAGAACACTAGTGCCCCCTCCCAGCTCAGGATAATGACGGTGACACTCGGCCTCCTTGTTGTCTGGGGGAGCTCTAGGAGCTCTCCTCTGAAATCTCATATTATTGGCATTTCTTTGAGTGAACACATCAAATTAGTGACTGTAAAGGAAGGTGTAGGAGATGATTATTGGTGACAAGACAAGCCTCAACCACTTCCAGAGAGCATGTCTCCTAAGTGCAAAGTATGGAGAGGGAGGAAACAATTGACCACAAATGGAACAGGCTCTGAGTCTCGCCACACAATGTATGTGCATGGTCACTGAGGCGCCAACATTATGGCTGGAGGACGGATATGGTTTGTGCAGCCGTGATTGCCATCCAGAACGTGCCGTGCTATTGTGAAAAACGATTTTTTTATTCTGAGCAAATCTCTGCTTCCACTTGCTTTAATGCTTCGCCAGAGAGCCAGGGACTCTGGGAGGGGTGGGGACGCACAGGGCTGGGCTGACCTCAGGAACTCATGTGTAAAGGGCTTTTTCTCACTTGGAAGCAGGCTGGGTTCACAGCTGTTCTTTCTGGTAAAGCTTGTTTCTGAACCTTGCCACGTCTGAGTCCGAAGAGGGAAATGAAGGTGACAAATGCTGCGAGGAGCCCTGGGCACATCTTGGCTATGGTCCTGCTTAAGTCTGTTTCATTTGAATCCCAGTTTTACCTTTCCTCCTTTCTGGGTTCCGAAGCATCAGATGGGTGCCAAACGCTTCCACGGACAACTAAAGCTGAACAAGATGCAGGCAGATGAAGAGCAACGGGAGGTTGGTGTTTGGGAGAATGAATACTTGGGCTTCCTAGGCCAGTCCAGCTGGTGGTTAGAGCCCTGTTTCAGATTCCACTGAAATCTCCTAGTGTCCAAGGACCAAGTGGCTCCTACGTCCAGAATTTCTGTTACATGTCTCACCAAGGAGAAGCTGGGCCAAAATGCATTGAAGAATAAAGCAGGAGCTTGGCTTGTGAATCCACTCTCTGATTCTGAAATTTCAAAGGCTCCGTGCACAGACATTTCAACACTGAAAGCACAGCAGGGAAAATCAAAGACTTGGGCTTCCTCCTTGCCCCTCTTTTAGGGCTTTTATGGTTTTCCAAGGCGCCTCCCAGAGCCGAGTGTTGTATAGGTCATGTTTAAAAATGTCGTAGTTCTGAGGGACTTGCTGTTCTGCTTTCTTTTGCAAGGAGACCCGGTTTCTTGTCTTGTGGCCAAACACAGAGCACAGATGTCTGTGGGCCCCCTCCCTTTCCCCTGACCTTTGCTCTCTTCTCTGGATACCCTACTGACCTGTTCTCCCTTACAAGATCTGAACTGCTCACACACTTCGTTAAATTCTCATCCTAGCGAGAAGCATCCGAGCATCTTATTAGAGCCTGTATGAGTTCTGTTCTGGATGCCTATTTGTGTAACTTCAGGTCTCTGGCATGGAAACGTCCCATGCCCACAGACCCACACAGGTAATATAAACTCCAACAGTAGTTTAAGGTTTAAGGTGGTCACAGGGAACACTGGGGCCCGTGTCTCCTGGTGAACCCCTCAGGCTGTCTAAAGGGGCTAGTTCCATCTCAATGTAGCCATGCAGGAATGTAGACCGGTTAGGTAGCAAGACAAGGGGTTGTTCCTCTCCATGCTTAGGGGGCCCCCTACAGGAGGTTGGAAGCCAATGCGGGCTAAGCCCAAGCCAGGAGAGCTTAATTGATGCCTCCCAGCTGAAAGCCCTTACAAGGCTGGAATCTGGAGACCACCGCCCCTTCCCTTCAGCTGCTTCTCTGCCTTCCACTCAGCAGGGCTGAGTGTGCAGTGTCATGAGGGTGCCCGTGTTCAGTTTAGTGTAACTCCAGAACCTTCTTCTCTCATGTCTATAAACCCACTCGGATTACCACCCAGGCTTTGGTGTGAATTTCTTTCCAGTGTGTAGCCATGGACCGAGACATTTCCCACCCGAGAAACCTAACAGACCCAGACTTACAATAAACCCATATTTGTATTTATAAGGCAAGAGGTGACCAGGTCTAGACAACAATGGTGAAGAGGGCCCTGGGTTTGAGAAAGATTCTGAAGTAGAATCCATAACCCTTAGAAATGTATTGGCCTTAGGGGAGGGGCAAAGAGGGCTGGATTGAGAAAGTCTCTGGCATCCAGTTCTGACTTGACTTCTGGATCCTGAATCCTTCAGGGCCATGACCTTGCCCTCCAGCCAGACCTTCCAATAGCCATCTTCTCAGAGCCTTGTTAAGTTCTCATAATACATTACACCTGCCATCCTGTGAGCAGCTACCAAACCCAGGCACTTTTTTCAAAGACAAGCTCGCTCTCTCTACCCCTAAGAGCAGGTAGTTTGGGGATGATGGATATGAGATACCACAGAAGACAAATCTGTTATCTTCCATGGTGCACAGAACATGCTGTCACAACCAGGACTCGTGACAATCCCTCAGTTTCCTAAATTGCTTCACTGCTACTTTTAATTAAGCCTCATTAGATTGTCATATCTTGATAAGAGGGATGACCCTGAACTAGATGCATAAATTAAAGCTATCCTCATCCTGTGCTTTTATATGAATGTGTTAATTATTTTTGTGATTAGGGAGAATAATGGAGGGATGGAGCAATACCAAACGGAGTTTGACAAAGTGTTGGTGTTTGCTGCGGCAAACGTGGTGCGTGTCAGACACAATCCGTCACCCAGTGAGTCTGCCATTAACACCAAGGGACAAAGGTAGGATTCCCTGTAGTAAATAACCTTCCTCCCAGATGCTAATGGAGACCCAGCAGGACCCACTGTTGTGTTGTCGCAGTTGTACACGGGCCCTTAGAGGAGACAGAGCTGGTGTTTGAAACGAGTCTTGTTTGCCCCCAGTTGGCTCACACATTTGTTTTTTAAATGGCATAATCACTAACATTTAAACACAGGGTGATGTCACGTAACAATCTGCAGCTTCTGAGAAATGGAGAGGCCCGACTTTGCTGGTTGACAGTGCAGAGGGACTGGGGGAGCAGTCAGATATGGTGATCAGAGTTTGGAATCCTTGCTTTCCAAGTACATGTGTCAAGGAGTTCAAGGGTTCAGAAATTTAGGAGGGAAGTTCCAGAAGACAAGTTTGTGTGGTCGATAATAAACCAATATAGGGGTTGAGATTTCAATCTGTTGGCTATTTATTTTGTGCTTGGTAGCCAACCAGCCCAGAATTCCTGACCTCGCCGACCTGTGAAACAAGGACCATTCCAGAATGAAATAGAAGCAAGCACGGAAGCGAGGGCATCCATTACCCCGAATGCATAGGGGTCAGGAACTAAGTGCTTTCTGTAGAACAGCTCCAGAAGGCAGACCTTTGGCTGGAAAACCTGTTAGGGAGCTAGCATAGGGACTGGCAGGCCTATTACACATGCTCAGAGGTCCGAGCTACCGGCTCATGAAGCAGTGGCTCACTGCATGCTCAGCAGTTCAGGTTTCCAGCCAGGAGGGGGAGCTATGCCTGGGTGGGGCTGTACCTGCATTGGCTCACCTAGGCCAGGTGAATTCAATTCAACAATTCAGCCAATGGGGTCGACCTACGTCATCGACCACGCCTCCCTAACCGCTCATAAAACTCACGGGGATCCCAAACCAGGCCTCGCCGTGAGCTGTTTCTCGCGTGGAGCCATGGACCGAGGCACACCTGTCCCCGGAGAGGTCGAAAAGAAGCGGTGCTGTGTGATTTGGAGCTATGAGGTAAGCCGGCCCCAGGAGTGGGCCCTCCCATGTTGGTCTCACGGATTGGGGGCCCCTCTGGGCTCCTTTTACCTCACCACCCTCGGGAGAATTGTTGGGTTGAATTCACGGTGTTCGTCTTTGCGCCGTTTCTTGCTGGTGTCCGTCTTTGCACCGTTTCTTGCTGGTGTGCGGGACCTGATGTGCCTGCTTTCCCAGGAACTCGCCTGCCTTCCCGGGCTGCATTTGTGAGGGGGCTGGGACGCTGCTGCCTGGAGGCTGGGAGGATTTTGACTCCAAAAGCCTTCTCGAGGCTCAGTGTATAAGGTTTATTTGGACGTGAAAACAGAATCAAAGATGCAATTAACGAAGTTTTAGAAGCAGGCTTTATTGAGAAGCTTGCGGGCAGGTTCAGCAACTCAGGGTATTGAGCTATTGAAGCCGCGCAGGGGGGAAAAATCCTGGCAGCGTTTTTATGCCCACTGCTGGCAGGCACAGCTCGGGAGGATCAAAGCTGGGGAGGATCTGCGCACACAGGTGCTTCAGAAGGGAGAAGGTCGTTAATCTTACCTATATGTCAGGGACGCGTGGAGTGACCATATCTTCAGAAAACATTCTGGCTTTGTGACAAGCTGGTTCCAGGAATTTGGGGTTGAGCTGGGGAGGGGAGGTCAGTTAGGGGTCAGCCTTGAGAGCTAAGATGGAGGTGCAGGACTCAAAATGGAGTCTGTTGTGCCAAGACTGGGAAACAGTGTTGTGCCGCGGCTCCGGCAAGCAGCAGGCCTGGGGGCGCCTGCGTCCACCCTGTTGGTTTGGGCAGGACTCTGGCTGGGTGGCCGGCTCCAGGCTGGCTTTCGGCTAGGCCGCAACCTGGGGCCTCCATTTTCCCAGCCACGTGACTCCACTCACAGGCAGAATGGCACCACCTGTGTCTGTTGTAGCTACACTCCATTCCCAGACAGCAAACCGCCCAGACTGCCGGAAAGTTCAGCAGAACAAGTTTCATTTCCTGCTCAGGGACCAGACCATCAGCTCTCTTGAGGGGAGACTGAGCGGCCCCCCAGTCTAATTTTCCAAAGGTTTTTATACTTTTGCAATGTGCAGGTGTGCAAGCAGGCATAGCTCAGAAGCGGGGTATTGTGGTTAGCCATTCTTAGTTGAACCAAAACTGCTCTGGTCGTTCTCGAAAGCCTTCTGAACATCCATTTCCTTCTGTACGTTCCCTTGGGCTATGTCTGCACAGCCTAACTCCCCAGTATCAGCTAGTTCATTGGCAGTTCATAGCGAGTTTATTTACCATTCATAATGGCTTCTGAAAGCTCAAAATGACTTCTCTTGTCAAGGCTACTTAAGCTTTGCCCAGAGCTGCTATATACTCTCCTGTTCTTAGCCAAGTTCAAATCATTGAATCTTCGGTAGCCAGCCCAGTGTATGGTGGGCTCAGCACTAAGAGTTTTGTGGCTTGTACTTTCTGTGTAAGGAATGCCACTAGCTTATTGGTTATTACTGGGCCAAATGTGAGGCTTAGCAGGAGGAGGATTAGGGGCCGGCTAGGGCCGTTCATAGGGTAGTTAGCCAGGCTGACCAATTAAGTAGCTTTTCAAACCAATTGGTTCCTCCATTTCTTTTCTTGACTCTTTGTTCTAATCCTTTCCTAACCAGGGCTCATCTATCTTTATTGATTCCCGAATGCTTTGCATAGAATTAGTTTCTCCCAATGCTGTGCACAGCATTCCTTGTTTCCAAAAGAGCAAGTCAAGCCCTCGGCGGGTTTGCAACACAACTGCCACAAGGGAGTCTAGTGATCTTCCTAAATGGGAGACAGGTTTTTTTTAATCCCTGTAGATCTAAAGCAATTTGCTGACTAAGAGTCTGATAGTTTAAGTTTCCTTGTATTAAAGCAACTGACCCAGCTGCAGCTAATCCCATAATCCCAAGCCCTGTTACCAGTGGGACCAATACTGGGGCTCTTTGAACTCATCCGGAAATTCCAAAGTTATCCCTACACCTCCTTCACCAGAACACAGGTACACTTGAGGAGTAACATGCACTAGCACACAAATACCCAGGGAAAAGAGACAGGGTGTTCATCCTGTGGAACAAGTAAAGCAAGTACTCATTGGAGCAGATAACAAATTAGGATCAACATTTGGTTCAATGGGAACAGCTTGAAGGCAAAAATCTCGATATCTTGATATATTAAAGGGATACTTAGATGAATAAAAACACAGTCTTGCCCTTGCAAATCTTTTAAAGTGAGCTTAGACTTGAGTCCATACTAACATCACCTATAGACTGCTGCTTCGTGTAATCCTTTTTACTAACATTTCTAATTGGATTACACTCTGTACCAATAGTGCTATTTGTACCTGTGCCTACATAGTAAGGGGAAGCAGCGTTCAGACAAAGCCAACAATCAGCTGTGAGGTGAGGATTTGAGTTCATAAATTGGAATACAGCATCCTGAGAATCAAACACAGAACCTTGAGGTGGCTCCTGAATGAGAAGGGCCCTGTGAGTTGGGCTGGCAGTGAACGGGAAAGTTACTGGAGAGTCTGGAGGGTGCGGCAAAGGAATCTTAATGACACCAGCTGTGGCTCTTCAGGATTTATCCCGAGGTTTGGGCCTTTGTACGGATGGCAGGTTGCCATATTTTACTTTGCTGGATAGAAAAGGTTTCCCGGGATCTCTATCATTTACATAATGTTGAATTCCCCATGTTTTCCCGGTGAACCCAATAACGCTTGAATCCAATTCTTATTGGGTTATATTTGGAAACCATACACGTAGTGGGATCAAACTCTTCCGACTTGAGTCTCATTCTTGTAAAAATAATAGGGTCATCTTTAACAAGTTTCCACCCTGAAAATGATGGTTTCACAACCCCAAGCTGCGCAATGGTAATGTCCCTCCCCTTGGCAGTTAGGGAGTCCATGAGGCAGGCATATATAGACATGGTTTGTTTGGAGCCTTCTTTCTATAGAGGGTATTCCGCACCAATAGGACGGGATTCGAGTATAGGTCCCATTGTGCCCTTTACCTTTAAAGGATCCAGAATGCCAATTCTTTCCTAGCAAATCAAACAAATCAAAATGAAAACAGGGGGTCATACCCAGTATAAGAGGTTACATATTCACTGCTGGAGGTTAGAATAGCAGTCCACAGATGTGTTTGTGCTTGGGGGAAACACTGGGTGTTGTCAGCAATACTCAGAGAAAAACAATTAAGTTCTGTAAAGCCTTAATTTTGAGGGATTTTCCGTCTTTCTGGGTGTCCATCTTTCCAGGATATGCTCAGGGAGGGCTTTTTTTTTTACTTATGACTGAGGAATCCACGGCCCCCTCCCCACTATTTTAACTGCAGTTGGTGTTGTAAGTATCACTTGGTATGGGCCAGTCCACCTAGGTTCTAAGGTGTCAGGTTGGTGCTTCTTTACCCATGTCCAGTTTCCTGGTTGCACGTTGTTGGCTGCTTGTTCCCTTTCCCTTGGTTAGGCCCAAAATGAAGGTGTCAGAGCAGATGATTTGTCTCTCACCTGTTGACAGCCTGCAGGTACTCGATGAGGAAATGATTAGTGACTTCCATTATTTCTACTTCCTTCAATCTTGGGAGGATTTGGGGAAGGTCTGCCAAACATAAATTCAAATGGGGACATGCTTTTCACATAGGGAGTGCATCAGACTTGAAGTAGGGCAAAAGGTAAAGTAAGGATCAACCCAGTTCTCGCCAGGTCCTAAATGCAACTTAACGAACAATTCCTTTAGGGTTCTGTTTATTTTTTTCTACTTGCCCTGAAGAGCTTCCAGTTACTATTTAGAAGCATTGCTAAGACTTTAGTAATTTGAGCAATAAATGTTGGCCCATTGTTGGACCCCAAGGTGGTGGGAAGGCCAAATCTAGGGACAATTTTAGTTACTAATAATTTACACACAGTGGCAGCAGTTTCCTTCTTGGTTGGGAAGGCTTCCACCCATCCAGAACAGGTGTCTACGAACACCAGCAAATATCGGTAGTCATACTTTCTAAATTTGATATCCATAAAGTCCACCTCCCAGAATTCTCCAGGACTACTACCTCAAGCTCGTGGTTGGGGTTGCTCCTTTTCTTTCTGGGGTTGTTTACCCGAGCACGGTGCAATCAACGGTGGGTGACATCTGCCACCCAGTGTCCAAGCCTGGGTATGTAAAAGTGCCTGAGAAGCAACTGAGACAGTTTAGAGAGGATCCCAAATGCATACCTTCATGTAGTCCTTGAGTCAGATCTCTCCCAGAGCTTCTGGCATGAATCTTCTTCCATCAGGATGGAGCAGCCACCCTGGATGCTCCCAGCCTTTTTGGCAGGCCAGCTCTTGGCTTATCTTTAGATCATTTTCTGAGTATGTAGGTTGTGGCTGTAACACTGGGGATGGCATGGTCACAGCCACTACCTTGGGGATTTGTGGTATAGTCCTGATATTCGAGATCCACCGGTCCAGAGAACTGGTTAGGAGTGGTTCAACCATAGGTCCCCCTACCACAGCAATATCCTGTCCCAGTGTAAGCTTCCTAGCTTCTATGACTAGGATGGCCGTGGCAGCCACAGCTCGCATGCAGCTCAGCCATCCTGCAGCTACAGAGTCCAGTTTCTTTGAAAGATAGGTCACAGGTCTCTTCCATGGCCGCAAGTTCTCAGTTAGCACTTCTTTTGCTGTGCCTCTGGCCTCACATAGACAATTGGAAGGGCTTTGCTATGTCTAGTAGGGCAAGGGAGGTTGCCCATATGAGCGACTTTTTAGAGGATTCAAACGCTTGTTGTTCTACTTCAGTCCATTTAAGTTCTTTTTCCTTACCCCAGTACTTGCATATAGGGATTTCGTTGTTTTTGCAAATCCCAAATTCCACAAAGGACAGTACCCCACAGCTCCTAGAAACTCTTGCAACTGCTTCTTCGTCTCAGGGACTGGATTTTGAGGATCGCCTCAGTGCGACTGGGGGACAAGGTCCGTTTTCCCTCCTCCAGTTGGTAGCCTAGGTATACAGCTTTATGGACACACAGTTGAGCCTTTCTTGCAGATACCCTGTACCCCAATGGGCCAAGGACTATTATCAGGTCCTTGGTAGCCCGTTGGCATTCCTCCAGGGTTTTGGAGGCCAGGAGGAGGTCATCTGCATACTGGAGCAAGGTGGTTTGGGGGTGTTCCTCCTTGTGTCCCTGTAAGTCTTCACTGGGTTGATGTGCAGGGGACACAGGTATGGAGAACAAACCATCTTTAAGTCCAAAACAGTATAACAAATTCAGTTTGATGGGATAGTACTCAGGAGGATCTCAGGGTTTGGCACGTGGGGTGGCCAGTTTCTATCCTCTCATTTGCCTCTCTGAGATCCTGCACCGGTTGGAAGTCCTCAGTTCCCGGCTTCTGCATTGGCAGCAAGGGAGCATTCCATGTGGACTTGCAGAGGACCCAAATGCCTGTCCTCTTTAGTCTGCAAATGGGAACAGAAATACCCACTTTTGCTATCCAGGGAGTAGGGTTAGCTTGACACACCAATGTAGCTGAGCTCAGAAGTTGTACGACCCCAGGCACCTGAAGTTCAGAAAGGTCTGGCAGGTTGTTCTCTGCCCAAACAAAAGGAATATCTTTTAGTGATTTATCAAGAAGTTCCTTTGAGGAGGTCTCTTCTGCTCCTTGATAAAACACATATCACTCTGACATTGGAGTGGTGAGCAAAACTTTTGGCTTTTCAAGTTCAAGGGTTAAGGTGGTTGTAGCAGATGAGAAAGTAATTATGGCTGCCATTTTTCATAATAAGTCACGATCAATTAGGGGAAAGGGGCATTGAGGCATTACCAGGGTGAGCGTGTAACTGTCTCTTGTGCTAAATCTGTTATTCTGGCCGTTGTCCATGGGTGTGCTTGGGTCTGCCCTGGGGCCCCTGTAATGAAAGCCTTTCCTTTTGACAAGGCACCTGTAGTCTTTTCTGAAACCAAGAAGGTGACCCCTTTGTCCACCTAGAAATTTACTGGCTGGCTCCCTACATGGAGAGTGAGCATGGGCTCTTTGGGGTCAAGTGAAACAGAGCCTGGACACCTTTATTCAGCTTCGAGCATTATTGTCTGTAGCTTCGATTTTTCTAGGCGAGGACTAGGCCCGTTCTCTCTAGTGGTGGCTCGTCCGCCTCTCCTGGGCTTTTCAAGGCACTGATTTTTCCAATGTCACTGTTTTGTATAGTAGGTACATGGATACTTCCTCAGGACTAGGCGAGTGAGAAGCGGGGTATTAGGGTTAGCCATTCTTAGTTGAACCAAAACTGCTCTGGTCGTTCTCGCAAGCCTTCTGAACACCCATTTCCTTCATGACATTCCCTTGGGCGACGTCTGCACAGCCTACCTCCCCAATATCAGCTAGTTCATTTACACTTCCTAGCTACTTTATTTTCTTTTCATGGTGGCTTCTGTCAGCCCCAAATGGCTTCACTCTTGTCAAAGCTGTTTCAGCTTTTCCCAGAGATC